>NW_027397186.1:725960-828869 GCF_003265705.2 Callorhinus ursinus | reverse complement strand
GTGTTTGCAAATTCCTTTAGTTTTTGTTTGTCCTGGAAGCTTTTTATCTCTCCTTCTATTTTCAATGACAGCCTAGCTGGACATAGTATTCTTGGCTGCATATTTTTCTCATTTAGTGCTCTGAAGATATCATGCCAGTCCCTTCTGGCCTGCCAGGTCTCTGTGGATAGGTCTGTTGCCAGCCTAATATTTCTACCATTGTAGGTTACATATCTCTTCTTCCAAGCTGCTTTCAGGATTTTCTCTTTGTCTCTGAGACTCATAAGTTTTACTATTAGATGTCGGGGTGTTGACCTATTTTTATTGATTTTGAGAGGGGTTCTCTGTGCCTCCTGGATTTTGATGCCTGTTTCCTTCCTCATATTAGGGAAGTTCTCTGCTATTATTTGCTCCAATATACCTTCTGCCCCTCTCTCTCTTTCTTCTTCTTCTGGGATCCCAATTATTCTAATGTTGTTTCATCTTATCGTATCGCTTTTCTCTCGAATTCTGCCCTCATGATCCTGTGTTGTTTCTCTTTTTCTCATCCTCTTTATTTTCTATCATTTGGTCTTCTATTTCTCTGATTCTCTCTTCTGCCTCATTTATCCTGCAGTTAGTGCCCCCATTTTTGATTGCACCTCATTAATAGCCTTTTTGATTTCTACTTGGTTAGATTTTAGTTCTTTTATTTCTCCAGAAAGCATTTCTCTAATAACTTCCATGCTTTTTTCAAGCCCAGCTAGTATCTTTAAAGTCATGATGCTGAACTCTAGGTGTGACATCTAATGTCTGTATTGAGTAGGTCCCTGGCAGATGGTACTACCTCTAGTTTTTTTTTGCTGAGGTGATTTTTTTCGTCTTGTCATTTTGTCCAGAGGAGAATAGATGAATGAGAGAACAAAATGCTAACAGGTTAACAACGTCCCCAGCAAATATACTCTATACAAATCAGAAAAGACCTGAAAGCAGGGGAAAAGAAAGGGAAAGAAAGAAAAAAGAAAGAGAAAAAATAAAACAAAAAGAAAAAGATAAAAACAAAAACAAAAGAATACAAAAAAAACAGAATATATCAAATATGATCAGGCTAGTGCATAGATCAGTGCCACACCCTAGATTTTGGGCATATTTTGGTCTGTTAGAAAAAAGTGCCTCCTAAAATTTTAAAGGAAGAAAGACATATATGTACAAAATAATGGTTGATACAACAAAGGGATGGAAAATGACTGTAAAGATGAAAATTATAAAAGATTTTATAAAGGAATTGATAAGATAAGAAGTTGTTTGAAAAGAGAAAGAAGATTTTTAAAAAAAAGAAAAAAAAGGGAGAGAATGTGATCAGGCTGGAGAGTAGAACAAAGCCATACACTAGTGATTTAGGGTATATTTTGATCTGTTAGAAGAAACTGTATCTCAAAATTTTAAAGAGAGAACAACTTATATATATATATGCCAAAAATAAGGGTGACTAATACAAAGGGATAAAATGTGACTCTAAAAATGAAAAATAAAAAATGTTTTTTTAAAAAAGGGATGGATAAGGTCTTGGTTGAAAAAGGGAAAAATCAAAAATCAAAAAACAGTTAAAAAATTACCTTTGAAAAACTAATGAATCATGGTATAAAAGCCATGAATTCTATGTGCAGTATTCCCCTAGCGCTGGAGTTCTCCCATTCTTCTTGATCGGTAAACTTGGTCTTGGGTTGCTGGCTGTTCATGCTGATCTTCTAGGGGAGGGGCCTGTTGCCGTGGTTCCCAAATGTCTTTGCCGGAGGCGGAATTGCCCCGCCCTTGTCGGTCTGGGCTAAGCAAGCTGCTCACGTTTGCTCTCAGGAGCTTTTGTTCCCTGCAAGCTCTCAGTATAGCTTTGGAGAACCAGGGTGAAAATGGTGGCCTCCCAATCTCCACCTGGAGGAGCTGAGAACTCGGGGCCCCACTCCTCAGTGCGCCCCCAGAGAAAAGCAGTCACTCCCGTCTCCCTGGTCTCCAGCCACACTCTGTGCTCACCCGGCCGGTGACCGAGCTTTTCTATCTCTGGCACCCGACCCCGTGTGGAGTCTCCAAACCCAGCAGATTCCTGCGGTGCGCTCCCGTGCCGCTCCTCCTGGGGGAGGAAGGGGAGTCTCCCCAGCTCTGCCGCTTGTTGGGTCCCTGCTGGAGGAGCAGTGGCCCGACTGTCGATCACAGTTTATGGCAATCCCGAGCTGAGAGCCCACGCTTCGGCTCCGTCTCTGCAGCCGGCTTCCCTGCTCCGATACCTGGGAGCTCTGCTGCACTCAGGCACCCCCGGTTTTTCTGTGACCCCGAGGGTCCTGAGACCACACTGTCCCGTGAGGGTTCCACTCTCCGCTTAGCCACTGGAGTGACGTCCCTCAGCGGAGCTGACTTCTAAATGTTCCGATTTTGTGCTCTGCGGCTCTACCACTTGCCAGAAGCGGCCGGCGGAGGCCCCCTCCCCCGCCGTCTATCCTCCCGAATATCGCCTCGGATTCACTTCTCCGCACGTCCTACCTTCCAGTAAGTGGTCGCTTCTCTGTTCAGAGAGTTGTTGCTACTCTCTTCTTCGATCTCCTGTTGAGTTCATAGGTGTTCAGAATGGTTTGATCCCTATTCAGCTGAATTCCTGAGACCAGACGAAATCCAGGTCTCCTACTCCTCTGCCATCTTGCTCTGCTCCCTCATTCTCAAATCCATTCTTTATTAATTTTCCCCCCTCCACATTTTAGTTATATAGTTTCATATTTTACAACCTTTTACTTTGTGAATCTCTTGACTTATTTTTACATGAATACTTATTTTTACTACTTTTGTGTTTCCTACTGTGCATACTCCCACTTATGGTCTTTCCTTTCCCCTCAAAGTTTCCCCTTTAATATTTCTTTTAGGGTTGGGTTGGTGGTTATGATCTCTATTTTTTGTTTGTCTAGGAAACTCTTATCTCCCTTTATATTCTGGATGATAGCCTTGCTGGATAGAGTATTCTTGGCTGCCCATTTTTTCCTTTCAGCACTTCACATATACCATTCCACTCTCTTCTTGCCTGCAAAGTTTTTGCTGTAAAATCAGCAAATAGACTTATGGGGTTTTCCTTGTATGTAGCTGGCATCTTTTCTCTTGCTGCTTTTAAAATTACCTCTTTAGCACCAGTTTTTACCACTTTAATTATTATGTGTCTTTGTATGGACCTCCTGGGCTTGGTTTTCTTGGGGGAATCTCTGCCCCTCCTGGATCTGGATATCTGCTTCCTTCCCCAAATTAGGTACATTTTCAGCTATTATTTCTTCAAATAAATTTTCTGTCCCCTTTTCTCTCTGTTCTTCTGGGATCCCTAAAAGTGAATGTTATTATGCTTAATGGAGTCACTGAGTTCCCTAAGTCTATTCTCATTTTGCATAATTTTTTTTGTCTCACCTTCTCAGCTTGATTACTTTCCATTATTCTGTCCTCTAGGTCGCTAATTCATTCCTCTGCTTCTTCTAGCTTGCTATTTATTCCATCCAGTGTATTTTTAATATCATTTATTGTGCTCTTTATCTCTAACTGGTTCTTTTTAATCCCTTTGCTAAGGATCTCACTGATGTCCTTCACTTTTTTCTCAAGTCCAGTGAGTGTCTTTATATTATTTTAAATTCTCTATCAGGCATGTTACTTATTTTATCCATTTCACTTAGGTTTCTTGCTGTGGTTTTGTTCTATTCTTCCATTTGTGCCATATTCTTCTGTCTCCTCAATTTGCCTAACTCTCTGTGTCTGTTTCTCTGTGTTAGGAAAGGCAGCTATGTCTCTTGCTCCTGAACGAGAGGGCAGGACCTGTACTTTTAACTATGTGGCACTGGTCCTCCTCCACAGGAAACACATAGCCATCAGGGAGACCTGGGCCAGCTGGGACCACTCCACAAAGCAAGCACAGGTGGGCAGGTGGGAGCACATTGCCACAAGCTGTGTGCACCGGTCTTCCTCCACTAGGGAATGCACAGCTGCTGTGGAGACCAGGATGGTACAATGGAGCTATTTTAGAGAAAATCTTTCCTGAAGAAAAGACTTTTGATGAGTGACTCCACTGAAAAGAATTTTAAGAACCTGGATCTGGGGGCACCTGGGTGGCTCAGTTGGTTAAGCGTCCAACTCTTGGTTTCAGCTTGAGTCATGATCTCAGAGTCTTGAGATCAAGCCCTATGTTGGGCTCTGTGCTCAGTGGGGAGTCTGCTTGTGATTCTTTCTCTCCCTCTCCCCAACACTCCCCCTGCTCTCTTTCTCTCTCAAATAAATAAATTAAATATTTTTTAAAAACTGGATCTGGTTTATTCAGTACACACACACAAATTCATGCACACATACACCCCAGTATCAAACTAAATTCTCAGACCCTACTTGTAGCATAAAATCTTGTGTTCTATAATCATGCTAAATTTTTTTAAATGCCCATGTGAAGTAATACTCTTTAGCAGTAAAAAAAAAATTGGCTACAGTGGCTTTTATTCTCACCTTCCATACATCCAGAAAATAATTATTAGCTGGGTGGTAAAATTTGTTCTAAAATTTAAAAATCTTCTAATGCACACTGTTACTTGTGCAATTACATGTATTTAACTTCATTGTCACTTGAATGCAGGGAACAGTCTCTAGCTGAAAGAACAACTCTAGATGAGACCTAAGCTGATGTCTCTTAAAGCAAGAGCTGCATGGTGATATAAAGAGAATGGACAGCACAACATATAAAAATCAGACGTCAGGGGAGCACATGAAACAAGACAGAATGAGGTGCTGAAACCGTTGCATGACTCCACACTCCATTGGGTGATTAAATAACAAATACCTAAACGTATTCTTCCCCTAACCAATCATATAAAATAAATTTATATTATGGAAAACACTTCCCTATAGTTCTCAAGCAGTGAGAACTTTCTGGAACTTTCTAGTATTTATGTAGCATAGGAACCATTAAAGTGATTTTGGTAGAGGTCTGGATGCTAAATCACATCTAGGATGTTCCCTTCAGACTCTCTCTAGACTAACAAGAAAGTTATTTGTGTGTTTGTGATGGAGTTGGGGAGCAGAGAACAAGAAAGAGAGTATATGAAGGTGTATACCGAGATAAATACATTAGGCATACACAGATATATTTTCTGTACAAGCTCTGTATAATCTCCTTTTCACACATATATATATCATGTCAATAAAATATATTTTTATTGACAACTTTTCATGTCAATAAAAATATATTTCCAAAACAGCAGTTACCAATCAGATACATCTTAAGCTATCATACTTTTATCTGTAACTATTACTGCTTAAATAATGGAGAAATATATAAATCATCTTATATTTTCATCATAACCCTGATTTGCCATATGCTCTCTACTCTTAGTATTTTTTAATATATTCTCCAGATATATTTTATGTGTGTTTGAATATAATTTAAATGCTATATATTCATATGTAAATATGTTTATTTAAAACTAGGTAACATTAGGGGTGCCTGGCTGGCTCAGTCAGTTAAGCACCCAACTCCCCTTTTTTTGGCTCAGGTCATGATCTCAGGGTCATGAGCTTGAGCCCTGCATCAGGCTCTGGACTCCGTGGGGAGTCTGCTTCTCTTTCTCTCTCTCTCCCTCTCCCTCTGCCCCTCCTGACACTCGTGCTCTCTCTCAAATAAATAAATCCTTTAAAAAATAAATAAAACTAAGTAACATTATATGTACTATTTTATGCATTTCTTATTTGTATATCGCAATCCATTTGCTTTTCTTTAACTTCAGTGTTGTTCAACAACTTTGGATGTTTGATTGCCATTGTTTTTCAACTTTGATTTATTTGTTAATAAAACTGAACATCACTGTTCTACTTAGATTCGTTTTTATGTCAGTTATATTACTTATATGCCACTATATTATGTTTTAATTATTTCTTTCATTTTCTGATGGCTTTAAGTGTATTGTGTTTGGTGATATTAAAATTTTAATTTCCCCTCATTATTCCAAACAAAGTATATCATATTTCACGGTAAAAATAGTGAAAGGAGCACTGGTATACCTTTTTTTTTTTTTTATTGATTTCTCAAATATGCAGATATATTCCTTCATTTCTTTTTGGTATCTATGACCTCCACCTTAACCTTTTACATATGCCGTTATCTGCATTTTCTTTCTATGATTTGGTGAGTTGGTAATTAAAGCTTAGTTGAGGCAATGCAGTGTCCTCCCTGTAGCCCAGTGATGTAAACAGATTATTTCAATCACTAAATTAAAATCCAGGGAATAGTTAGTGACATCAACAAGGTTCCATTTACATTCTTTAAATGGGATTAATGAGCCCAATATAACATCACTGTTGTGAGAAGACAAAAATTATGGAAAACATCCAGTCCGTGGCAGGGTTTTGTCAATTGTTACTTTCTGCCACATCCCACTTCCTCTCTCCTGTGAAAGAAATTACTCTAGCATTCTCTTAGTAGCATTACTGTCATAGAGGCAATGATAAGTGTAAAAGGAAGAAAGGAAAGTATGTGCTCATTGTCATAATGTATGACTGAGATTTGGTGGCATTTTTTTGTGTTATGACACATCACCAAATGGAGCTGGGGAATGCAGAGAAAATTAACTACTTTCTTTTATTTCATGCATTATCCTCTTCCCCTTTTTACTGTTTGATTGAACAGCAGGGACATAATTTTCCATGGAGCTTAAGAGGGCAGAATTAATTCCATAATTTAATAAATATTTGTTGGTGCACTGTTGGGGAGAATGCAAACTGGTGCAGACATTGTGGAAAACAGTATGAAGTTTCCCCAGAAAGTTAAAAATAGAACTACCTTATGATCCAGCAATCGCACTACTGGGTATTTACCCAAAGGATACAAGAATACTAATTTAAAGGGATACATGCACCCTTATGTTTATAGCAGCATTATTTACAATATCCAAATATGGGAGGACCCCCAAGTGTCCACTGATGGAGGAATGGATAGAGAATATGTAGTATATATACAATGGAATACTTGGCCATAAAAAAATAATGAAATCTTGCCATTTGCAATGACATGGATAGAGCTAGAGAGTATAATGCTAAGCAAAATAAGTCCTTCAGAGAAAGACAAATACCATATGAATTCACTCATATGTGGGATTTAAGACACAAAACAAAACAAGCAAAGGGAAAAAATAAGAAAGAGAGAGAGAGGCAAATCAAGAAAAAGACTCTTGACTATACAGAAGAAAGTGATGGTTACCAAAGGGGAGGTGGGTGGGGAGATGGGTTTAATAGGTGATGGGGATGAAGGAGTACACTTGTGATGAGCACAGGAAGTGTTGAATCACTATATTGTACACCTAAAACTAATATGAAACTGTATGATAAGTAACTAGAATAACAATAAAAACTTAATATTTATTGAATGCTATAGTCCAAAGACAGGAAATTATAACTACCACACAGAGGTTAGGGGACTGTAGAAAACTATTGTTAATCTTACATGTCCTCCAGAGCCTTTAGTATAAGACTTGTGGGAGAATGCTAAAGTCACCACAAAAATTCATGTTTTATATCTTTTGGAATCCATATAAAGAATGGCTTTTATCCCCATTCTATTTTAAAATGTCATACAAATGTATATCATCAGTAGGACCTAAACCATATTCAGAATCCTGCTGGCCAAGAAATCTGAGAAATGTAATTCATAGGCTTCTAGCTTCTGCAATACAGGGGAGTGCATAGAAGGGGGTACAAAGGCTTCCCAGTGTTAGCTGACAATAATTGGAAAAGTCCTGAGTTTTATTCCTCTAACATTTCTGATGGTTTTTTAAACATACCAGATTTCCTATATTAAATATTTTCTGTTTAAAATACCTAGTGCAACTGGGTATTTACCCCAAAGATACAAATGTAGGGATCCGAAGGGGTACATGCACCCCAATGTTTATAGCAGCAATGTCCACAATAGCCAAACTGTGGAAAGAGCCAAGATGTCCATCGACAGACGAATGGATAAAGAAGATGTGGTATATATACACAATGGAATATTATGCAGCCATCAAAAGGAATGAAATCTTGCCATTTTCAACGACGTGGATGGAACTGGAGGGTGTTATGCTGAGGGAAATAAGTCAGTCAGAGAAAGACATGTATCATATGACCTCACTGATATGAGGAATTCTTAATCTCAGGAAACAAACTGAGGGTTGCTGGAGCGGTGGTGGGTGGGGTGGCTGGGTGATAGAGATTGGTGATGGTATGTGCTATAGTGAGTGCTGTGAATTGTGCAAGACTGTTGAATCACAGATCTGTACCTCTGAAACAAATAATACATTATATGTTAAAAAGAAGAAGAAGAAGAAGAAGAAGAAGAAGAAGAAGAAGATAGCAGGAAGGGAACAATGAAGGGGGAGAAATCGGAGGGGGAGATGAACCATGAGAGATGATGGACTCTGAAAAACAAACTGAGGGTTCTAGAGGGGAGGGGTGTGGGAGGATGGGTTAGCCTGGTGATGGGTATTAAAGAGGGCACGTTCTGAATGGAGCACTGGGTGTTATACGCAAATAATGAATCATGGAACACTACATCAAAAACTAATGATGTAATGTATGGTGACTAACATAACATAATAAAAAAATAAATAAAAAAATAAAATAAAATACCTAGCGCAGTTTCTCTTTTGCTGACTAAATCCTGAGTGATGTACACTCCCCAAAGATTTTGACTGAATAGTTTTTATACAAGCGGATGGTGATTCATATTTTGAGAAGCCATGTTTTTGAGGGATTTCCTCCCCCCCCACACACACAATTTTGGAAGGGATAAAATTACATTCCCTCTTTAGGCTTACCTTGTCCTATTGGCTATTTCAGTGCCAAATTTTCAAATGCTTTTAAGAAACTTTTTCTTGATATGAAATGACCCTTTCAAATATTGACAAGGAAGTAATAAACAATTTTACTGTTAATCAAAACATATCTGTGTGCCAGACCTAGGGACTTAGGGACCTAGCCCTAGGAACCACTGGTTCATGACTTTGGCTCTAGGACTTTACTGTGCTGGAGCAGAAGGATTCAAAAATAAAACAAATTGTCTTTTGTATCAAAATGTTTCCAGGCTATGGAGAAGAAAGGTACACAATACTAATATGCACAGGATATGGGGGCAGCACAGAGGAGGGTGGAATTAAGTCTAAGTAGGACAAAACAGGCTACTGGAGGAAATGATATATTATCTGGGTTTCAAGGGGTGTATAAGGGCTCATTAGACATGTGCCTAATGTGGGGAAAAGGGCATTTCAGGAAGAGAGAACAATATATACAATACTGCATAATGAAATGACAGTCTTCATAGGAATCTGTAATTAATTTAATATTGCTGAATCATAAAGTAAGAGTGGTGATGTGGGGGCAGTGGAAGGGATTGAGATCAGAGGAAAGGAGACCAGTAAGAAGCCATAGTTCTGACAAGAGATGATGACTTGAAATAGGGTAATGGAAATGAGACTGGGAAGGAGAGCATACCCAAGAGAAACCTTTGCACAGAAGCACCAGGACACATATCCATCAACAGGGAAATGAATGGGATATTATACAGCATTAAAAGTGAATGAACTACAGCTACATGGATGAATCTTAGAAACAAAATGTTTAGCAAAAGAAAAACGTCTCAAAATGCTACCTAGAAAAAGATACACAATGCTGTGAAATTTAAAACAAAAGTAAAAAACATTGTTCAGGCATACACGTATGTGATAAGAATATAGGTAACAAGAGCTTGGAAATAATAAAAATAAATCAGGATATTGGTTTCTTTAGGGCAGTTGGGGGAAAATGTTGAGAAGTTTTAAATTATCAGTAATATTCTAGTTCTTTGGTTGGGTACCAGATTCACAGGTTTTTACTGTAATTAAAAAGGTAGATGGATATATAAGCAGTCGTTTACGGCCCCATGACGAAAGTCATGACCGAGTATTCTGTTTATTTCTGTTCTCTGTACAAGAAAGAGATATTTGGGGGGTGAAATCAGTTGGTTTCCAGACATTTCTTTTTAACCTAAAATTGGTTTTAGATCAGCTCCTCCAAAGGAAGATGCCTCACTGTGTGAGGCCCACGTGCTTTTACATCCCGCGCTTTTTGCCCTTTGCCCTTGGCCATCATCGCTTCCCCTCCAAAGGGAAGCGGGTGACGACAAGCAGTGGGAGAAGGGGGAGGGGCAGCCCGCGGGTCTAAAGCGTTCCTATTGGTGGGGAGAAGGAGCGAGAACGAGGCTCGAGCTGAAGCGTGGAAAAGAGGGGCGAAGGGGCGGGGCTAAACGGGAGGCGGGGCTAAAAGGGCTTAACGGGAGCGAGGCGCAAGTGCAATTGTCCGCGCTTCGCTGCGATGGCGGCGGCGCCGAGCACAGTCGCACCGCTGGCGGCGGAGTCTTCCCCTCAGGAAGCTACCGTCTCTGCCGCCTCCTCCTCCTACACCGCCTGCGCGGCGGCGGCGGTGGCGGCGGCAGTGATTGTGCCTGCCTCCTCCGCCACCTCCACCCCTGCCAGCCCGCCTGCCGGTGGCTGTGGCGACGGCGGCGGCGGCTTTGGCGGCTCCACTATGGCGGCGGCGGGGAGGGGGGGCAGTAGTTTTAAAGTAGACACCCGCCCTTTCCTCAGAGAAGGTGAGTTCCCGTCCCGGGGTGTGGGGGCGGCCCCATCTCCTTCGCTGCCTCTCTTCAGCCCGTCCGAGATCGGACTGGGCGCGGTTCGCCACCGCCCCACCCCCCACCTGCTGTGGCGCAGTAAAGGCCAAGCTCGCCCCGCCCCGCCCTGCCGTAGTAGTCCCGAGTGTGCAAGATGGACCGAAGCAGAGAGGGGCTTCCCTACTTCTCCCCCCCAAAAGGATGGGGGGTGCCCAGGAAAAGGAGCTGCAGGTATTCACAAGGCAGGAGTTTAAAGGGAAGAAAAATACCACATAGTTTTTCTCCCAGCCAGGGTGCCTCAGTATGGTCTACGAAGCTGAGGTGTGAGTTGGTAAAAAGAGGAGGCAAGGTAGAAGTGCTGTGGAGCTGGAGGGTCAGGGAAAGGGAAGGGGAACTGACGGAGAAAGGGGGCAGAGATAGAAAAGGCCGAAGAAACAAGAAACAATCTCACCCGTTTGGTGAAATTCAGCATCCTGCAGTGTAGAAACTTGGAGTAGGATATTTAAAGAGAGATGAGGTTAGGAATTTGGGGAGGTTAGAATGTATACTGGAGCTTTAAAGTAGGAGCTGTTAGATTTTAGGATCATAGGGTCTGGTGGAGGGGGTTGTACAAGGAAAAGAATAAAAGAAGAGAGTGTGGTAGAAGCACAGATTTCAGAAATCACTTTGGAGAGTTTTCTTTGGCTATTTGAGGGTGTGACCTTGTAGAGCAAGGTTTAGGGGCCCATCTTTGAGATGATTTTGATTTTAATAAGTGCTGTTGTACCTACCAACACATACTACTCCTAACATAGAGAAGATATTTCTTGACGATTTCAGTAATAAGTGGTTTCTAGTTCACACAGAATACTATATACTAGTAAACAGCCTACTAATAGCAAACTGTAAAA
Organism: Callorhinus ursinus; assembly: GCF_003265705.2. Lineage (NCBI taxonomy): Eukaryota > Metazoa > Chordata > Mammalia > Carnivora > Otariidae > Callorhinus > Callorhinus ursinus. The sequence goes on along the minus strand of NW_027397186.1, from coordinate 817,349 downwards.
TTTGCCATTGAAATGTGTTTTAAAGCAGTGTTTGGAAATGCCTCTTAGATTGTTGAGACCGATTCCACTACAGAAGAGTTCAGTAAAGCATTTTGCCATCGTCAATTTCGTAATTAATTTTCAGTATTTGTGTGTTACCTTATGTTGCTAACTTGCCTCCAAAGTGAAAGACGTGGACACTAAAATGGAGTAGAATAATTTAAGTTCCTTTTTCTTAGGAGAACACCCCATTAAAATTACCCCATAAAAATGATTTTCTCTTCACATTCTTAAATGGTACATCCCTCTGTGCTATTTCATAACTTTTCACACCTTTCACTTTGGAGGAATGGCAAAGCAGTAAAAAAAAAAATCCTTTACAATATTGGTCATAGGCACATTACATAAATGCCACTTACTAAATATGGAAGTTAGAAATACACTGTGATATGGTGATGTCTTTTTATTTATTAGCTCTCTTACTGAAGGCAACCTTTGAAAGACTGTAGTGTCTTTAGTCAGCCTGGATTTGTACAGTTGTTTCAGGATGAAAATATGAAATCTGGAATTTTTTGTTTTTATACCAAACTATGTATAACTAGAAAGGAGAGAACAGATTTTAGAGGTGGTCGAGATCACAGTTCAATCTCGCTGTCGTGGCCTTTCCACAGTAAGTTTTAGGACCAGTATCTCATGGGTATCTCATGGAGCAAATGGCTTTTTGCCTGTCTCTGTGACTGGCTTGGTTATAGTATCTTTGAATTTATGTAGGTATTGAAGGCTTTAAGAGATAGAAATTCATAAAGTAGCAGCAATACCCTGTATATACTATTACTAGCTGGCAAAATGAGGAGAGCTCTAGCAGAGGAGTCTGGTGCAGTGAACTTAGGTTCTGTTGTTTATCTGCTAGATTTTGTGACCCTGAACAGATCACAGACTTCTTGGATTTGGGTTTTGACATTTCTGAAATAGAGGTATTGGACCAGCCGTACTCCAAGGTTGATTTCAAATTTGAAAGTATGAACCATGATTTTGCAGTTCTGCATTGATACTCTCAATGGCATTTCCGTGGCTGTGCATTAGGACAGTAATTCATAAACCATGAGAAACTTTGACCATAGTTATCATTTGACATTCAGTGAGTGATGAAATCTGTGTTGTTAGTGTTGAGACCATTTACTAGGATATGAAAAACCAAATATAATTGCTACCTAAAAATGATCTCTTACCATTTCATTTTAGGTAAATATCCTTCGTTAACTGTTCACTCCAAACCAAAACTCTCTTACCTTTCCACCTAACAACAGATAAATATGTGATATATAGTACACTGTCCAAAACATTATTAGGTCAGAAAAATATTTTTGTTTAGATATTTATAAAGACTATAAATGATTGCCAGTTGTATGATAGTAGATAAAGGAGAAGAGAGAAAAATATTGCTTGATGGTGTGCCAGTATCTTTTGCTTGTTTGTTTTTTAAGCCCTGGTTAGGAAATTGGTCTAAATAGTGACAAAGAATTGTCAAGATTCCAGTTATTCCAAGTCCACTCCAGATAGGACCATTAAAAGTGGTTTGATCAAGTATTTGCTGAACTATTTTCAACTATAGCCAACATCTTTCTTAGGGTTGGTAATGAGCAGATGTCAGTGGAGATTAGAAATTGGCAAGCAGGGGAGATTAGAAGCTTTTGAGGTTACAAATGGGAAATTGGGTAATAAAAACAAAACAACAAACAAAAGAAATGCCATATAAATGGACATATGACAAAACACATACCTACCCAGAATTCATGGAAAGGAGAGTCATGAGATTTTGTAGGACACTTCGTATTTCATTCAGTAACATTTTCAAAAATGTTTAATGGCTCAAAAATGAATTTTCACCCAGTATTAATGTTCCAGTGTAATCATAGTAAAAATCAGAACAAAAACAAATCCCTTTTATTTACCTCTTCTTTTTAAGAAAAATAAATTAAGGGGATTCTGTTTTAGATTGGAGGACACGCTGGCTTTTTATTTAGTTAATTATCCATTTGCATAGCAATTACCTAACAATTACCTTTGTCTCCATATTATTCGGTAAAGTTTCAAGTCCACCATAAGAAAACCTAGTTAATGGCCTTTCCTTCATTTACTCAGAAATCATTTATTGAACACCTGTATGTGTGTGTGCCAGGCACTATGCTCAGTGATGAGGATATAGATGAATTAGACACAGCTATATTAAAGAGCTCAATAGTAGTGCTTGGTAGTAAAATTATAAAATGAACAAATAAATAACTGGGAAAAATACAATTTTAAATATCACTTGTCAAACTCTTAAAACTATCAGGACTGCCTCATTGTTTATTATAAACCTGTATTCTACCCATGGTGTCTTATATACTACAGGCACACTAAAACACATTATATTATAAATGTGGTATCTAAGAAGGAATAATTAGCAAACTGTTAGAATTTATTTTTAATTCTTTACATTTGGCGGGGTGGGGATGTCTGGAGAGAGGTTAATGACCACTGGTTAGTTTCTGACCCTCTGTCTTTAATTAGGTGTCAATATGTGATAATATTGACTAAGCATGCCCCTTCCTATATTCATCACATATCTGTTAGGGTATGAACTTTGATTTTTTTCCACCTGAAACCAGTCTTGTAGATCCATTCACATTTACTAATCTGTTGGAATGAATGGCATGGTGGCTTTCTGACACCAAGTAGGTATGGGATCAAGTAAATTAATGGATATACACAGTACTTGAATTCATTTTATAACTTCACAAGCAGACAGGACTCCAGAGCTAACTAGCCACAGAGTACTTATATTATGAAGGTCAGGGACTTAGTTTAAATAAAGACAAAGTAAATATTAAACATATAACTAGTATTCCCAGTTATTTTATTAATTACATTTTATTTTGGAATTGTTAATATGCTATAGGAAAGCCTTTATTATATTTTTTTGTAACAATCTGTGTAAAATAACCAAAACTTGCCAAACTTATAGGTCAGGTACTAATTTTATAAACTGAGAAAGTAAGGATACTAGATAGCATTATAACTGAGTGTTCATAACGGTCACAGGTACAAATCTGCATTTCTGGAAAAATAATATTTCTGAAAATTCCTTAAATGGGTTGTGACATTTAGGGGGCAAAAAGAGTTAAAACACCTTGGCAAGGTTAACATGATCCATTTTCCACTATAATTTAGTGTTGAGCTCTATTTTTCTTTCCTTTATATGATGCCATTAGAAAATTGCAAAGGTCAAGTCAGCTATTAAAAAATCCTTTTAAATCAAAATGTTTGAGGGAGGCTATCTCAAAAGGTGTAATCATGGAGAATATAGCACATATACTCTTTGCAGAATTAAGATGATGGTTTTTCTGGTTTATTGACTTTATATTAACCTGACTTTATATCTGTGACTGGTTTATTAACTTGACTTTATATTAACCTGACTTTAAATCTATGACTAAGAGTGAGATTTATGTTTATATGATTGCAGCCAACTCTTCTGAGGTTTGCTCCATTCTTGTCACTTCATTAAAATAGGATGCAAAGAGTTTTTTTTACAATGCTATTTTTTTTTTTGCATCAAGATCAGTTGGACTGAAATTCCCACTTCAACAAAGCATTAAAACAGTTAATAGCTAGTTATTGCTATAAACATCTGATGGGTTGTCTTGAAGAAATTTGGTCTTTTGTACAACTAAATCTAATTGTCATGCAACAAATAGAAGTCAGATTCATTTTGTTAATTATAGCCATTTATATACAGAATCATCTACTTTGAATAAGCTTAAACTTCTTATCAAGATAACCGAAGAACATTTAATTGGAGTGAACAGAGAAAGTTCTCATACTTAGAACTGAAGGGATGTTACAATCTTCCTTTCCTCAGAGATCCTGTATGGTTGTTTTTTGGGGGTTTGTTTTTGAGAGAGAGAGAGCCTGTGCATGTATGGTGCCTGGGGAGGGGGGTAGAGGGAGAGTGAGGGAGAGAATCTTAAGGAGGTAACCCTGCCCAGTGCAGAGCCCAACACAGGGTTCGATCTCAGGACCCTGAGATCATGACCTGAGCCAAAATCAAGAGTCAGACGCTTAACTGACTGAGACATGCAGGCACCCCAGATCCTGTATGGTTTTTAATTTCATTAGTGAGAGTGGACCAAATTGTGGGCATAGATTCATTATTTTTTTTCTGACTCATGCCATAAATGTTTTTCTTTTATTACAAAAATCTTTTATCCTAAATTGTCTGGTGTTACCTAGTAGTACTAGAAGAAAGTTTCAAATAGGATTTGGATTTCACACTCAATTGCATTTTTGGATACAGAAGTTAACGGTATTTTACTTTAGCATAATAATGCAGCTATTTGGAGGAGGTACAATCCAACAAAGGTCTCTAAAAATGAGTTTCTGAGAAGCGAATCCCCTTTGCTTTTTATATCATCAAAGGCAGATACTTGAACAAGCTGAATTGAATATTTTTATATCAACATAAGGGATTCTAATCCACAGAATGTTAATTATTTGTACTCACATTTGTATTTCACTTACTTAAGAACATCCCTCAGCTATTACTAATGCCTCTCCTCAGACTTCTGGAACTTTTTCATAGTCCAAATCCACCATTTATAAATGGCAAATCCAAATGAATCTGGAATCATATATTTTAACTTCCCCAATCCTTTGTTTCCTATGACCTCTTTGGGCTTGCTTCCTTATTTTGAAATGAGAACATTAGACTAAATCAGCTATAAACTAGAAGCAGTTTTGCCCCACAAGGGACATGTGTCAATGTTTGGAGATATTTTTGTTTGTCACAACTGGGGAGTGCTGCCAACTTCTAGCTGGTAGAGTGCTGCTAAATGTCTTACCATGCATAGAATAGCCCCTCACAACAATGAATTATCTGGCCCAAAGTGACAATAGTGCTAAGATTCAGAAACATTGGACTAAATGATCTCTAAAATTACTCTGATCTGATAAAAAGTTTTATTATATATAATACTAAGTAAAACTTTCAGCTACTGAATTAGTAAACAAGCATACTTTATCAAGTGATAACGTGTGTTAAACATTTTTTTTAATTTTGTTTCATTTAATAGTCACCATGTTCTGGGAGAGACATTGTGTTTCTGTACTTTTTAGATTAAAAAAAAAACTGGCTCAGAGTGGTTAAATAATTTGCTCAAGGGTATAATAGAGGTAGAGAGAGGATTTGAATCTGTTTGACCAACTCAAAAGCTTATTCTTTTTTCCTACTACCCAGTGCTGTAGGTCATAATTTTTCCCCCATTCCAAATTATTATGAAAGCTTTGCTTTCTCAAGTCATGTAAACACTCCTGTAGGAAAGAAAGAAAAAGACTAAACACTTGGGACACCTGGGTGGTTCAGTCGGTGAAGCTTCTGCCTTCGGTCAGGTCATGATCCTAGGGTCCTGGGATTGAATCCTGCATCGGGCTCCTTGCTCAGTGGGGAGCCTGCTTCTCCCTCTGCCTGCTGCTCCCCCCTGCTTGTGCTCTCTCTCTCTGACTAGTAAATAAATAAAATTTTAAAAAAGACTAAAAACTTTCATTAATAGAAAATTAGTTGATTCTTTCTCTCACCAACGGCTAAGGCCACACAAAAATATAGTCAAATTGTAGGAGCACCAAATACATGAACTTTCTTATCAGATCCCATTTATGGTTTGTCAAAAAACCACTCTTTCATTTAAAATAACCCTTATGAAAATTAACCCTTATAATTGTTATTCAAGAGAGGATCACTTATGTGATAATAGCAAAACAAAGGTTTATTACTTGCTCATGCATTTTCCTCTGGGTGATAAGTTGACTGCAGGGGAACTGCCTGCCCTTCATGCTGTGGTTGAGGGAGAAGAAGTTGCTTTTGTCTTTTATTTTAACTTTTTTCAGTATTTTATTACATTTCTTATTGTAGCCAAATATACATAACATAAAACTGCCATTTTAAGCATTTTTAAGTGTGCAACTCAGTGGCATTAAGTACATCCACATTGTTAAGCAACCTTCACCACTATCCATCTCCAGAAATTTTTCATTGTCCCAAATTGGAACTCTGTACCTGTAGGTCATAGTTTTGTTATATGACCATATTTCTCCAACCTAAAGAACTTTCTGATGTGTCTAATATCTAGAAAATAAAATACTTAAAAGTTATGCTTAACTTGTTAACAGTTGGCAGTAAAAGTGTACTGTTTATTGTGACCACAGAGGACAGCATTGCAAAGCAGTTTTACTCTTAATACTCTGAATGTAAACAGGACCATGCAATAAACATGGTTTTATTTCATCTGTTCCATATCCTTTAAGCTGTAACTCCATTATCAGCCTTAGGTCTCTGACAATTTGAATCTAGTTTTTGATAGTGCTTTCTTATTTCCCATTGCTTTTTTTAGGTTAAAATGCAAAGAAATGTTATCAACGTGAGAAACTCCTGTATGTTTCAAAGACAGTATATCCCAGTCCTTATTTGAGAGGACACCATTGTATCACTAAGATCTCGCTATCAAGCTACACTAAGATGGGCTTTGATTCTGAGTATAAAATCTTGCTCCCCTATCCATATCTCTTTTCCAAGTTTATGATGGCATATAAAATTCAAATATGTCAGAGAATGAAGAACAGTTGAAAAGTACTATGCTATTATGCTAGGAATATTAAAGCAACGTCTTAAGATCGACTGGGAGATATTTACCTTCCCATGTTCAAAGAACTTTATTTGCTGCAGGTGAGGGATGAAGTCACACTTACTTATTTTTATTTATTTATTTATCATTTATCTATTTATTTGTCATTTATTATTTTGTCATTTGATATTCTAATGTGTAATCTTATATTTTTAACCCTAGCACTCCTAACTTCTAATTAAATTAGATTGGAAGATGCAGGACCATCTGCCATGAATTTGGTGTATTCATTGTTGGAAAAGAAAACTCAGCCACTTATACCTAAATTATAACTAAAATAATACCCTAATTTGCAAAAAAAAATTGTTGACACTAGCTATAATGACCAAAACATTATATTTAGTAATAGAAATGCTGTGTATGTTTTTGCAAAGAAATACCTTGGAGAGAACCAATTTTAGGGTTAGGACATAGATAAGGAAATGCAGATAATGGAGGAGTAGGGGAAGAAATATTGGGACCTTTTGAATTTTTAGGCCCTAAAGTCTGTACGACTGTATAGCTGCTTAAAAGTTCAAATCATCTTTTGTGTTTCCTGATAGACTTATTATTTGGAAGGAGCTAAGATATTTGGATCCTTTGTAAGTACCCCACCAAAATTTTGCTTCTCTATGTATTTCTATCTAAAATACAACCTTTTCTTATTGATAACTATCAATCCATGTATGGTCAAGTACAAAGAAACTTTAGAAATGGAAATATGAAAGAATGTATTATGTTCTTAGTCATATAGCTAGTTAATAGCAGGGTAAAGGTTAATGCAGTCTCTCATTCTAGTGCTTTTACAACTCTTGACTGCTTTTGGAATTAAGAATCAGTGTGAGCTCATATTAACAACCAACCAATAAAAATACATTTGTTTCAAATTCTAACCAGTTTATAAAGAGAAAAGATGTGAAGAGAGTATAAAGAAGAAAAGGAAAAAGAGGAAGAAACAAATTGCCAAGTTTCTTCAGCTATTCATTCCTACCGGAACCAGTTCCAAAGCCCCAGTTCTTTGTGAGCACACTTATTTTCGTTCCTGGCATATAGTGAGTCCACAATAAACATTAGTTCCTGTTCCAGCCATCTTCCTCACAGCCAACATCATTTACTCACATGACTCCTAATTTAACATCTATTCCCTGAAGTTCTTCTGCTCTCTAGGTCTTCCCCCTGAGACAGGCTGGAAAACGCACTATATATCACCAATTTTCTCTCCCACTTTCAGAATTGGCAATAGGCCATTTACTTCTGGGAGTACAAAAATCATGTCTCAGATAGTGGGGATGGGGGTATAGTAGGGTCTAAAGGAACATTTTTTAGCATCTCTTGTGAATCAGGCATATATTTCTTATATATGCCAAACCTAGAGAGGAAGTTTCTCATTCAAGACTTTGGCCTTTTTAAGAACTAGCTCTCGGAAATCTTGGGCAGACTTAGGCACTTACTAACTATGTAACTTTAGACAAATTGCTTGACCTTTCCAAGCCTCAGGTATAACCTTTAGAAAGTAGCGATCATTACATTCAGGTCAAATTTAGGGGAAATGCAGTTTGAAGAAAATTTGGCAGTGTGGGGTGCCCTCTGAAAAACAATACTCCATCATGTATGATTGTTCTCAGTAAAAAGCCAGCTTCCACAAGCCGCCTGTCTACAGATTCAGGATCTAAAAAATCTTGAAAGGCCAGAATTATTGGTAGAATCTAACAAAGGAGAACTTAAATGAGACAAATACAAGTGTATATTGGGTCTTTTGGGGAGCCATAAACATTTCTATCTATATAACTATGTCCTGGAGCGCAGACTTTGGCTCCAGGTGAAAAAGAAGGTTGTATTTTAGAGGGCGTCTGGGTGGCTCAGTTGGTTAAGCGACTGCCTTCAGCTCAGGTCATGATCCTGGAGTCCTGGGATCGAGTCCCACATCGGGCTCCCTGCTTGGCGGGGAGTCTGCTTCTCCCTCTGACTCTCTTCCCTCTCGTGCTCTCTATCTCTTATTCTCTCTCTCTCAAATAAATAAATAAAATCTTAAAAAAAAAAGAAGGTTGTATTTTAGTCAAAAGTTAGCCTAGCATGAGTCAATAGTATGATGTGCCCCCCCAAAAAATAGTGAAGCTATCTTGGGCTATATTAATAGAAGGGAAATATTCAAAACAAAGAGGTGAATGTACTTAACACTACTGAACTGTACATTTAAAAATGGTTAGGGTGGTAAATTTTATATTACACATTTTTACTACAATAAAAAATGAGTTGATCTCATTTTACTAGCTGGTTGTTATTGTGACCCCATTAGGGTGATTGTGCTTATGTTACACTTTATGAATGGCAGGGATTTAGGTAAACTAGTGAGAGGACTAGAAATCGTACTGCATGACAGAACTGGGATCAGTTCACAAAAAAGCTAGGGTGGGAGGGGCAATAAAGATGTAACGATTCTCTTAAAATATTTGAGGATTGCCATTTTAGGAGAGGGATTATATTCACAATGACTTTGAGGAATAGAACTAGGACCAGTGGAAGCTCTGAGACAGTATGAGACTGAACAGCGATGCATCAGCATCACCAGGGAACTTGTAAAAAATTGTACGTTCTTGGTCCGCCACCCCAGAACTACTGAATAAGAAGTTCTGGGAATGGGACCCAATAATTAATTAATCTTTTAACAAGTTTCCAGGTTATTCTGATGCACACTAAAGTTTGAGACCCCCCTACTCCAGGAAAACATTTTCAGTTCAACAGATTCAGCAACAGATGACCTGAGAAGCTTTTAAAAACAAAACAAACAAACAAGAAACTATGATGGGGACCCACTCCCAAGATTCTGGTTAATTGGTCTGGGGTGGAGTCTGGGTATTGGTATGTTTTAAAAATAACCTAGTGACTTCAATGTGCAGCCAAGGTTGAGAACTACCTTTGTGAAAGGTTGAACTAGCATCACTAGGTAGACTGTTGAAGAGATTACTTGGGGACCCTATTTAACAATACAGATTCTTGGGCTTCAACTCTGGAGATTTATATAGATTTGAGGTAGTGTCAAGGAATACTTTTTTTCTTTCTCTTTTTTCCTTTTTTTCAAAAATCATTTCAGGTTAGACTAAAGCACAGTTAGCTTGATAAGTATCATAGATGACAAAACCTGTATATCAATCAGCTTAGTCACCAAATAGATATTGGACAGCCGTTATGTGTAAGGATCTGAGCCTGTCCTGTAGGGCAGTGATTCCCAACATGGTTGATTATCAGAATCACTTGTGGTTGGATTGGACCACCCACAGAGATTTTTAGTTCAGCATGTATGATTTTGAAAAACTGCATGTGAATTTGATATGATACCTAATTGAGAATAATTTTTACATGAACTTTTTTATCTGAAATTTTGAACGTAGATTTAATCATATTTGATTAGGAAAGCATGCTATTTAAAGAAAGTTAGGGTCAATCCTCCTAAGTACATTTTAATGTGCATCATCATTCCAGTATCTTCTTTTTTAATTACAGATTTTTGTATATTTTAGTTTTTGATTCACTGAAGTCAGAACATCAGCACATTCATTATATTATAATCACAAAGAATATCCCATTGACAAGTAGTTGTAAGTGAATTTATTTGATTTAAAGTCAAAGTTCCACTTTTTGCATCAGGAATAACATTGTGTAAGCTTAAATGTGATAGATCTAAAAGCTTATCATGTTTGTAGCAAATTCTAAGCTCCGGATTTAATGCCCCCTGGTTTTGATAGTTACATCTCTTATATCCATTCCTTCTTTTCTGTGCCTGCTGCCCCTCCTTTGGTTCAAGCCTCAATGACCTCTTGCCTGCAATTGATTCCTAACTTCTATCCCCATTTTGAGCTACTTCTTTTCCCTTTTTTGAATGCAGAATTCAATCCAAATGCCCTAGTGAAGACAGCTATGATTTGGCCTCATTCCAACCTTTCAATTATCGTCCTTCATATACTGCCTCTCCCCAAATATGTTTATTCCACTTTTTTATCTGAATTTTACACATGTTTTAAATCTTAGTTCAAAACCTGTTCTCTAGAAAGCTTTTCTCAGACTCCTCAGCAGGAACACATTGTACCTTGTGTCTTTTATCACTTATGACATTTGATTTTGGGATCATCGTTTTTTCTATACACTTACTAAAATTACTAAATTGTAAATTCCTTGAGATTATGAATTCATCATTTCTAACGTGGGACAGTTATGTATATAATGAAAAAAGTAGAGATAAAACAAAGTTTAAGTTTTAGCTCCACCAAATAACACATGTGACAAGTAATTTTGATTGTACCGAATCCCTATTTTCTAATCTTCAGAATATGTGAAATGCCACTTACCTTGCAGATTTGTTTTAAGGACTAAAGGGGTAAGCTGTTGTTTTGTTTGACACATAGAAGGCCTTCAATAGATGCTCATTCTTTTTCCTTATCTCTTTCCAAAATGTCTACCATAGTACTTTGAAACTAACTTCAATAAAGATCATAAAGCTAAATGATGCCTAAAGGCACTGATGGCCTGAACTAGAGTGGTGTTATGGAAAGTGAAAAGGAAGAGATGGATATGAAATGACATTATAAGCTAGAATTGACATGAAATAGTGATTTTCTGGGGAGAAGAATGGCTGAGATTTTGAGCCTGAAATATTGTGCCATTTAGTAAAGAAAAAAAAACAAGAACTTGTTTGAGGAAATGAGTCAAAGGCAATAAGTCTAGGCAATACCATTCTAAAGAAAAAGTTACAGTGGTGCCAGTAACTTCATGGGCTTCCTGGAAATGATGTGGAGTATCAGTAATGAAAGGCTGGGTTAAAATACTCATCCTTTTTTTTTTTTCAATGGAGCACTGGGTGTTATACGCAAATAATGAATCATGGAACACTACATCAAAAACTAATGATGTAATGTATGGTGATTAATATAACATAATAAATAAATAAATAAATAAATAAATAAATAAATAAATAAATAAATAATAAAAAATAAAAAAAAAAAAATACCCGTCCTTGGTATTTCCCAACTTGAGTTGGGAAACAATTGAGTTTCAAACACTGAGTATTTAGACCTGGGGAAATCTGGAATTAAAGATTGATTTAAGAGAGAAATGAGTGTTATATTTTAGGAATTATTGAACCTCTAAATTAGTAGTTTCCTTTTGTCTTCTTAAAGGAAGCTTTCCTTTGGTAATAAGTTATATTGCTAACGAATTATAATATTTACTATTTAAGGATTTTAAAGGGAAATTCAAAATCTTACCAGTATGCTCAAATTGCATATAATAGTTAATTCTGAAACAAGGGAAGTCCTGAAATACATTTTAACTTCTTTACCTTGCTGATTTTAGAGTCAAAGATAAATCATATATTCTAAAACAATCCAAAAAAATAATTCCGAGGGGATACTATCGATATATTATAGTGATAAATTTTTAAGTGTTTGTCAAGGCATTTCTGACATGTTCCTAATTACAGTTATTCTTTCTTTTTATTAAACTATAATTAACATATAGTATTATATTAGTTGCAGATGTATTATATAATGATTCAACAATTGTTTTTCAGTGCTCATCAAGATAAGTGTACTCTTTGTTTTGTTATGTTTTTTTGGCTTTTTATTGTTATGTTAATCACCATACATTACATCATTAGTTTTTGATGTAGTTTTCCATGATTCATGGTTTGCATATAAAACCCAGTGCTCCATTCAGTAGGTGCCCTCTTTAATACCCATCAGCAGGCTAACCCATCCCCCCACCCCCCTCCCCTCTAGAACCCTCTGTTTCTCAGAGTCCATAGTCTCTCAAGGTAAGTGTACTCTTAATGCTTTTATCTATTTCACCACTTCACCTAGCCACCTCCCCTCTGGAAACCACCAGGTTTTGATCTGTATTTAAGAATCTGCTTTTTGGGTTTGCCTCTTTTTTACTTTGTTCATTTGTTTTGTTTCTTAAATTCCATATATGAGTAAAATGCTATGGTATTTGTCTTTTCTCTGACTGACTTAAGTTAGCATTCTGCCCTCTAGATCCATCCATGTTGTAGCAAATGGCAAGATTTCATTTTTTATGGCTGAGTAATATTCCAGTGTGTGTGTGTGTGTGTGTGTGTGTGTGTGTGTGTGTGTGTGTACACATCACATCTTCTTTATCCATTTGTCTATGGATAGACACTTGGGTTGCTTCTACATCTTGGCTATTGTAAATAAGGCTGCAATAAACATAGGGGTGCAATAAACATAGTGTTTTCATTTTCTTTGGGTAAATACCCAGTAGTGGAATTACTAGATCATATGATAATTCTATTTTTAAGTTTTGAGGAAGCTCCATACTGGTTTCCACAGTGGCTGCACCAATGTTGCATTCTCAACAGTGTATGAGGGTTCCTTTTTCTCCACATTTTCACCAACACTTGTTAATTTTTGTGTTTTTGATTTTAGCCATTCTCACAGGTGTAAAGTGATACATCATTGTGGTTTTAATTTGCATTGCCCTGATGATTAGTGATGTTAATTATAGTTATTATCTTGGACAGGCAGTTTTTTAAGAAAGCCTTTTTAGTGCATACAGTGATACTGAAAATAAAGCTTAGTTGAAGATATCTGACATAACTTTTAAAATGAGTATCTTTAGGTGTGCCTGGGTGGTGCAGTCAGTTAAGTGGCTGGTTCATGATTTTGGCTCAGGTCATGATCTCAGGGTCCTGGGATTGAGCCCCCTGCATTGGGCTCCATACTCAGTGGGGAGTCTGCTTGAGGATTCTTTCTGTCTCTCCCTCTCCCTGTGCCCCTCCCCCTGCTCATACACTCTTTCCCTCTCTAAAATAAATAAATCTTAATAAAATAAATATCTTTAAAATTTTTAAATAGAAAGTTTTACATGTTTTGCAAAAATTAAAACAAGATAACTATAAAGAATAAAATGTTAAAGTTTCTCCCTTTGTTCCTTTTCTAGCCCCATTTCCCAGAGTTAACCTCTTTTAAATTTAACTTCTTTCCATATTTTTTCTACGTGGTGTATAATTAATTTTTGTTAGTGTTGGGAACTGGATGTGTTATATTTTTTCTTCAACAGAAACTTACCTTTGGTAATAAATTATATTGCCAACAAACTATAATATTTACTAAAGATTTTAAAGGGAAATTCAAAATCTCACCAGTATGCTCAGTTTATCAATTTAATTTATCATTGGCATTGCTCCATAAATATGTGGTATCAACTTATTCATTTACATAGCCAAGTAGTGAGCAAAATTTTGATGTTTTGTGATTTGAAACTTATGGATAAACTAATAAACTTTGGCAGAATACATTGCACCTGTTAAAAATCTTAGGTAGAAGTGTGGACCTCAAGTGTAAATGCAGAAAGTTTCGGTATGTGTTATTACTACAGTAAGAAACACTATAGCATAATTTCTAGATGTTATTATATGAACATAACTTTATAGCTTTGAGGGGCTTGTGTGAGACATGTTTTGCCAGATGGGTATGCTAGTCTTTTTACAATAATGGAGGATGTTTGCCCACTATGACCAAAGTTTCTTTGTGGTTCCAGATGATTTTTAGATAACATTATAGCCATAGCTCTAGATAAGTGATAGTCTTAAAACAATGCTTTTCTTAGGATTATCTCTTGTAAAACAAAATTCTAAGGCTGGGTTTTTTAATCCTGCCTTTCATTATTGGTGCCCTAGATCATCCCATGAAGCTCATGAAGTTACTGATAACCCCATAACTTTTCCTTTGGAATGATATTGCCTAGACTTATCACACTAAATAAGTAACTCTTACTATATCAGACATTAGAAGCATACTTAATATACCCATATTAAATTGCATCCTCGATAAGCAAAAAGTTATTACTGTAGCCTCACAGGCACTCAGATTTGAGGTGACATATGAAATAATAGATAGTTGAAGAATGAAAACGATACTTCTAAATATTCATTAATGTGATATACAGTCTCACCTTCCTTTATTTTATTCATAGATATGACTTGGAGTGAACAGGAAAAGACTAAACTTTATACAGATAACTTTTGTAGTATTTGTGGAGTGGTGCTACAGTTTGAATCACAAAGGATTTCACATTATGAGGTAGGTTAAAAATCATGGGAATAGAGTCTAAAGGAGGTTTTTATTTTATTTCATTTTTTATGATTTAATGTATACATATATTTATTTATATATTTGTTTATCCTCCAAACTCATTTAAAGGAGGTTTTTAAATGTAGCAGATAAACTTCATATTTTATTGTTTTTGATTCTTATGAAAATCCTGTGAAAGAGGTGATATTATTTCCCTTTGATGGATGAGGAGACTGGCTCAGAGAGGGACAGCAACTTACTGGCTTAAGTTTGGGGAATTTGGGTTTAAAATCGGTCTTTTTGACTCCAAAGCTTCTTTCCTTTTCTTCACACCATTCTGCCTCCCTTTGTATTCATCAAGCCACTATATCCTTCATGTCCTCATAGTAAATATAAGGGAGCCATTATAAAGCTTGACTACGAAACTATTAATGTGAATAAAGGGATATTATAGAACTCCAGAGTCTTCCTTTATAGTAAATGAAGGCTGTAAAAACAAAATGAACCAGTCTTGCACTTAACTTAGCCAACATCTTTTTAATCACAGAACCATAGAATTCTAAAGCTAGGAGAGAGAATGTTTAATGTTCTTACTCCTTTGGTTTATTGATTAAAAAACTGAGACCCAGAGGGATCATGATTATTCATAGCATCATGGGTATGACTAAACTTAAAAATGATTTCTTCTGATTTCATGTCCAGTGTTCTTTTCTTTCATTTGGTGTTGCTGAACCAAATGAAAGAAAAGAACCAAATGAAAAAACTAAATGGTCCCCATTTCTGTATCATATGATTAGCTATTGGATTTCTTTCATATCTAGTGTCTGGGTTACCAAAAGTACTAGATAAATTCACTTTAAAAAATACAATGCCAACTTTACGTTTTTAAACGCACCTCATTTTGCCCATTGCTAATCTTATTGGCAGCTATATTTCAGTTCTTATGTTGACTGGGATTCAATTACTATAATTACAGATAGGGATATTTTGTTGGCTTTGGATTAAGAAGACCTACATTCAAGCTTTAAACTCCATCGTTGTGTAACCCTGGGCAAGTTACTTTACTTCTCTGAGCACGTTTCTTGAACCTGCAAAATAGGGGTGGTAAAATCTCACTGAGCTCATGAAAATTAAGTGAAATCAAATATGTGACAGTGCTGAGTACATCCTCAGACCCCATAGTTCAAAGATTTAGAGTTAGTAAAGAGAGACACACAATCAGGGAGCTCTGTGATAATTGTGGTTCGAACCACTTGAATTTAAATTTGAGAAAATAGCTTTTTGTGGGCTTATGAAGTACTATTCAGTGTAGAAAATATACAAAAATAAGAGAAAATCACATTCAGTTATAATGCTGTCACTTGTAGGTAACCATCATTTAACTTCTCTTTTGCTGATATGATTCCAGGATGCTTTCTGCACGTGCATGTGCACACACACACACTTTAACAAAAGATCATTGTATATGTTGTTTTTTACTTCTTTTTTCATATAAGAGCATATTCTGGACACCTGTCCTATCGTTACATCTTTTTATTTTTCTGTAATATTTTAATGGCAATAATATTTTAATGGCAACAAAGCATTATGTAATGTTATAGCATTTTTTATTAACAATTATTGAGAACTTCTAATACTTCAGAACTTCGATGGTTATAAGGATTAAATTATAAATAATACAATGTCCTTATCTTCACAGAACTCTGCAAATAATGCAGGCAATAAAAATACATTGCAAAATAAAATTTATGATATTAGAAAGCAAACAGATAAGTTTACACATTGTATAATTACAAAATGTTTCCTACTAGCCTACAGTTAAAAAGTTGGCACTTTATAAGATGAAATTGATATTTACAGCATTGTCAATTCTAGTACTTTGAAAGGTTATACATTTTCAGAAAGACTAGGTTTTAAAAATGTTTTATAGAATTCTGAACCTTTAGAAAGCTATTCTGCGTGGAGCACTGGGTGTTATGCACAAACAATGAATCATGGAACACTACATCAAAGACTAATGATGTATGGTGACTAACATAATAATAAAAAATTTAAAGAAAAAGCTATTCTGCTCTGGGAAAATTTGGAGAAAGCAAAGCTAGATTTCCTAAGAGTCAGGTTTCCTGTTCACTGTATTATGAAATAAGTACTTTTAAACTGAATTGTTTGAATTCCAAAATACATTTTTTAAAAGCAATATGGTTTTAATAAGAATAGAAAATGGACTGTACATGTCTCTTAAAATTCCATTTCTTATCGATTTTATTATAGATTTTATAGGTTACCATTTTTTTCTCTTATTCAAATTTTTATTTAATTCCAGTTAGTTAACCTACAGTGCAATATTAGTTTTAGGTGAACAATATAGTGATTCAACACTTCCATACAACACCTGGTGCTCATCACAAGTGCACTCCTCAGTCCCCATTACCTATTTAACCTATCCCCCACCTACCTCCCCTCTGGTAACCATCACTTTGTTTTCTGTAGTTGATTCTATTTCTTGGTTTGCCTCTCTCTCTCTCTCTCTTCCCCCTCCCCCTCCCTCTCTTTTTTTCCACTTTGCTCATTTGTTTTGTTTCTTAAATTCCACATGTGAGTGAAATTATATGGTATCTGTCTCTGATTGACTTATTTCACTTAGCATTATACTGTCTAGCTCCATCCATGTCATTGCAGATGGCAAGATTTCATTCTTTTCTATGGCTGAGTAATATTCCATTGTTTATATATACTACATCTTTATCCATTCATCAGTTGATGGACATTTGGGCTCCTTCCATAATTTGGCTATTGTTGATAATGTAGCATATTTTTAAATTTAAATTTCAGTGCCATCTGGAAGTTTGGTGCTTATGGTTATTAAATCATCAAATCAAATCTATATATAACTTTCCATATATTTGAAAGCATTTCCATACAAATACTGTACTTGAAAAGGTGATTTTTTTTTCCTCTTTAGTATACAGCTTGGTTAATACTATCAGACGATCTCAGTATATAGTATTTATTGCACATGTAAAATAGAACAGTACTGTAGAAGTTTTGAATGTTTCTTAAGTTATTTAAATTCCAGTTAACATACAGTGTAATATTAGTTTCAGGTGTACAATATAGTGATTCAGCACTTCGTACAACAACACCAGGTGCTCATCACAACAAGTGCACTCCTTAATCCCCATCACCTATTTAACCCATCTCCCCACTCACCTCCCCTCTGGTAAACATCAGTTTTTTCTCTATAGTTAAGAGTCTTTTTCTTAGTTTGCCTCACGCTCTCTTTTTTCCCTTTGCTCATTTGTTTTCTTAAATTCTACATATGAGTAAAATCATGGTATTAGTCTTTTTCTGACTTATTTTCCTTAGCATTATACTCTCCCTCTCCTGCTCCATCCATGTCATTGCAAATGGCAAGATTTTATTCTTTTTTTTAAAGATTTTATTTATTTGTCAGAGAGAGAAAGAGGGAGAGGGCAAGCACAAGCAGGGGGAGCGGCAGGCAGAACAGGCAGAGGGAGAAGCAGACTCCCCACTGAGCAGGGAGCCCGATGTGGGACTTGATCCTAGGACCCTGGGATCATGACCTGAGCTGAAAGCAGACACTTAACCAAGTGCGCCACCCAGGCATCCCAGATTTCATTCATTTTGATGGCTGAGTAATATTCCATGGTGTGTGTGTGTGTGCATAAGAAAATGAAGATGGATGTTAGGAATTTTCAGGTAAGTAGCCTATATTGATGTCATAATTCTAAACTTTGAGTTATCAAGTCATTCTAACAAGATTGTGCTTATTTCAGATCCACAGGAGTGAAGTAGCAGACAGAAACAAATTTTGTGATCTCTGCAACATGATATTTAGCTCCCCAGTTGTTGCTCAGTCTCACTATGTGGGAAAAGTCCATGCTAAAAAACTGAAGCAATTAATGGAGGAGAATGATCAGGTATCTCCATCAGGATTTCAGCCAGAGATGGGTAAGATTACATTCACCTCTTTAGCTTCAATACAGGGTCTCCTTACCATTTTTTGTCCAACTTTGCTATCCATTATTTTATTGGAGAAACTTTCATTCTGGAGTAATAACTTGATTCTTCTTCTTCTGCCCAGTTAATTTCTTTCTGTATCTTTGTCGTTTAATATAGAGATTATGATTGCTAGCTAAATTTTAAGAAATGTTATGACCCTTCCTTTTTAGTTTATTCAGTACAAATGAAAGCAGGTGATTTGCTGTGCTGCTATAAAGAAACAAGAAAAAGCAGCCTGAGCTCTCCATTTTCTAATCAAATCATAAAATTTTACTTAGCTCCTTCTCTCCCTTGCCATCTATCTCATTTTTTCTTCTTCAGTATTTTCTAGAACATTATCTCACATGTGTGTTCACACCAGTATTTTTACCATAATATAGTTATGGTGCAGCATTTTCTGACTATAACTACAAGCAAAAAAAAAAAATAGTAAGTTACAGAATCTCCTTCTACCCTGATAGTTCATTTCTTTCTTCTAATAAAGTACCACCAACATCATCAATCAATAAGTAATGGGTACTTATTTTATGCTAGATCCCAAAGATACAGAGAACTGTAAAACACTGCCTCTTTCCTCCTTCCAGTGATGATGAGTCACCAGCACATGAGAAATCTTAACCTAAAGATCTCACTTCTGGCCTAAGGTGGCAGAGTACACCCTGGAAAATCAAACTTGTATTTTGAAAAATTTGTGTGCCAGAAGAAAAAATGAGATGATTAATCCTCTGGAATAAATAATTTACCACATTCTGACTAGCTTCAACACTTTAGGAATAAGGCATGACTAGTATGAAAAATTTACCAACATTAATTTCCAATCCATATTGTAGGCCTCATCCAAACTTAAAACATACTGTTTTCTTAATGATGAGCACTGGGTGTTATATGCAACTAATGAATCATTGAACACTACATCAAAAACTAATGATGTACTATACAGTGGCTAACTGAACATAATAAATAAATAAATAAAAGAATACTATGAATAATAATACTGTGAACAATAATAAAAAATTAAACCAGAATTATTTTTAAACTTATTCTAGTCTCTCTAATTTTTGTATATTTGTTTTTCTTCCTGTCATCTAAAGAGGGTTAGAATCTGTATGCTGTACAGTATAAAGCATCTTGTAAAGTCTTATTTTCAGTCCCCCAAATTCATCAATTTGAGCTCAGGTAGGATACTAAATGTAAGAGCTCTGACATAACTATAATTGTGGAAACATATAATTTTATAGCCTTAAACAACTGCATAAGTTTTATTTTGATACAAACATCACAAATCTGGACTGGATAGACTTACTGGGGTACTCAAGAAAGACACCAACTTAGAAGTTGGTACCATCTGTTTTACCCTCACTGATTTTTAAGAACCATCCTAAGCTCTCGTGCTTTCATCGATTTTTCCAATGAATATAATTAGCCAATGCCTGATGCTGAATATTCCTCCCTGTACCTTTGTTGAAGAAACTTGGGGACAGACTTGTATTCAAATTTCTATTCTTACAGAAGGAAATTCTTTTCAACCTGAGTACCTTTATACAACAGCCCTGTGTGGAAAAAAGTCCAAAAATAGCAGTTTTCAAAGAATTCTGAATTCCCCTAATACTTTGTAATGAATGCAGCTCTAATAGCTGAATATATGTTGATCACTTCTCATTACAACTATTTCAGCAGGTGGGCCTCTTACTACTTCTGCAGAATCAACTTTTCTGAAGCCCCTTGCTGTCAAGCCTCCTCCAGGTGGGATTAAAGACAAGACTATGCCTTCCTCTTCCAGCAGTGCTTTGGATTTGAATAATACAAACAAGTATTGCAAGCTCTGTCCTGCTTCCTTTAATAGTCCATTAATGGCCCAACAGCACTATGTTGGGAAAAAACACAAAAGAAATGAAGCTAGGAAGAAGTTTGTAGACAACATAAGAGAGAAACCTCTTCCAGCAAAATCAGATGCAAATGGTAAACAGTAAAAATATCCTAAAATTCTTTCATAGGAAGTCATTTTATAAAACATACTGGTTTATGTATATATCAATTTGCTGTAGTTTGATAGTAGTGATGGGATTATACAATTTTAGATGAGTAAGGACTTCAGAGTCCATCTAGTTTTGTCTGTTGGTTTTCTAGAAAATGATACTCAGAAAGTTTAGATGACCTTTATGAATTATAGAATCAAATATAGGTATTCCCGTGGTTCCATGTTATATCATAGGTACATAAGGAAGTATTTTTAACTAGTGTCATGTGGTTACATTATTCAGTCACTAAGTATGGCTTAAGTGTCTCTAAGGTGCTAGGCTAGTCATTGTTGGGAATACAAATGAGGATATACCATTTTCCCTGAAGGAGCAAGTGTCTAAACTAGTTGGGTTAATAACACTTCATTGCAAGAGGCTACAGACATGAATTTTTATGTACATATTTTTGGTAACTAGAGGAGTGAAACATCATGGTTCAGAAAACCTTCATAGAGGATGTATATGATTTAGATTGGTGGAAGTGGGAAGGAGAGAGAATTAACAAAGGAGCTAGAAAGACTGGCAAGAATTCAGGCACAGTAAAGATTCTGATCCTGACTGGAATAATCCACTTGCTCTTCTAACCATTTTTTTTTTCATTTTTCCCCCACAGGCACCTTCTCATTACTAGTGTATTTTATTCCTTTTTCATATTCTCTCTTCTACCCACTTCTTTTCCTCCACTCACTGTTATTTTTCAATTCTTTTCTTACTAGACCTTTCTGCTTCATGTGAAAATGTTCATTACTCCCACCTTGAAGCCATATTCTTTGTCATATGTAACTCCTTATGCTCTGGTTCTTCTGTGTTTCTATTTCTTTTCTCTTTTCTTTGGGGGCTCTTTTTTAATTCATTACCTAAATGTAGGTGTTCCTGTGGCTCCATTCTTGGCCTTACTCTACAAACATGATCTAAGCTGTTCCCCTGATTTCATCTCTTATCTGTATGCTTATGACCTTTCTGTCAAGCTTTGGACTCATATATCCAACTGGCAGCTACTGCTTTACCTGGATACCTCATATCCATTTCAATTCCACTCAGTTATTCAGAATAGAAACCTGTAGTTAACTGGGAATCCCCCAACACTACCTTCTTCGCTTTTTATATCTAATGAAACACCAAGCCATGACTGTTTTACCTGGTCCCTTATCTGCAGCCCTACTCTTCCCGTACTAGGTCAGGCCCTCAACATCTTTCCTAGAGCTTTGCTACTCAAAGTGTGGTTTGTGGCCAGCATCATCAGCATCACTTGGGAGCTTGTTAGAAAAAAGAATCTCAAGTCTCACTGCAGACCTACTGAAACAGAAACTGCATTTTGACAAGATTTCCTAGGGGATTTGTACTCACATTAAATTTTGAGAAGCATTGTTCTAGAATATTGCCACAGCCTCCTAAATACTCTTCCTGCCATCAGTTTTGTCTCTCCAAATCTACCCTCTATTTAATCACTAGAGTGTTTCACCTAAAGTGCACATCCTTCCATGTCATTCCCTACCTTAAAATCCTCACTTTTTTCTCCTTTTTCTGAGGATAAAAATCTAAGCTTCATAGCTCTTTACCATCATTCCCTGCCTATGTTCTCCAGGCTTATCCCCTCTTACTTCCTGCCATGATCTGTATAGGTCAGAACCTGCAAACTGCTTATGGTTTCCAGAAACCATTACCCTATTTCTTGTCTCTGTGCCCTTTTTCATGCTGCCATTTTACCTGGAACATCTCCATGTTCCTCTTCTTTATCTAATTCCTAACTCATTCTTTAACATACTACTTCCTGGGAAGCCTTTTCACTCCCTTCAAGACTTATCTTCTGTGCTTCTTTAGCCTGCATGTCTAATTTTCTCTCTGTGTGTCTTTATCTCCCACTAGGATGTGTCAGGTCTTTGAAGGAAGGGATTTCACCTAACTCCTCTGTATTTCCAATGCTAGAGATAGAAACTGGCATAGAATAGGCCTACTTCAATAGCAATTAGTTTAATATAGAATCAGTGAACTACTAATCTTGATATATTGAGTGCTAACCCTGCATTGGTACTATTTAAGTTTCCTAATTAATGTGATTCAGCATACCCCAAAAAGTTACATAGAGATCTGTGTTTTTATCTAGGAATTTGAAGAATGTTGATTTAGGCAAGTGTAGAAATACAAGTGGTAGGGCTTCTGAAAGTAGTAGATGTTTGGAGAAATGAGTCTTCAACTTGTTAGGATATTTTTCCTATTGCTGGGGTGAGGATATCTGAAATAAGTACCTTCTAGTTTAATAGTCAGCATTAGGTAAAATTGGAACTGAGTTATTTATGAGAAGTGTATATACTCTGGTCACTTCTAAAGGGAGAGTCATGTTAGCATTCTGAAGTTTCAAGGTTATTAGAATAAGAGAAGAGGGATTTTGGTGAAATTTTCATCTGGCCAGGGAGGGAGTGCTGACTAGCATAATAGAGCTCAAAGAACAAATTTTCAGCCCTGCTTTTAACTGTCCCATTTTAAGAACAGTAAACATTTGAGGATTAAAAAATAGCTGGAGAATTTGAATTAGCTAATGAGAATTTCAAAGAACAGAACAGCAGAAGCCCATATTATAAGCGAGCAAGTGGTAAGACAGAAATCATTCGATATATGACACCTTAACTATTTCATTCATCACCCCATTTTCTCCCTTCTTTCTGTCTCTGCCTTTTTTCCATCTGTTTTGTTTATATATGTTCCTACTATACCTAATCTCTCTTTCTTCATCATTCTCACTGCTTTCTTCATGTCCCTCACCCAGCCCAGATCTTATTAGCACAGGAATGGCTACCATAACGATATGGAACTAAAGTATGTATGTATTTTTTATTTATTGTATTTGTTTTGTTTATCTTACTAATTTCTAGCCTCATTATTGCACTTAGATATCTCACCTTCACCTGTAACTCAACATACCTAAAATTGAATTAATAATCTTCTCTAAAACCAACTTGAATTTCCCAAGATTCCTGTCTTTGCCAGTTGTACCACTATTTATTAGTCACCTACATTTGAATCTTTGAGGGCATCTTCAACTACTCAATTTTCCTATATCCTGTCCATCAGCAAGTCTTATCAAGTCTTAGAACTATTCTTCCTTTCCATTACATTTCCACTACCATCATTTCACACTTGAATGTTATAACAACCTTCTGGAAGGCTTTACATATACCTCATTGTTAGTCTCTCACTCCTTAGTAGCAAGATTTCAACCCTGAATAAATTCCACAGTCCACCTTTTCTACTTTTACATTCAGGATACTGGGTGATGCTATGGAAAATTATGTAAAGCTAGAGATTGGGTACCTCAACAGAGTCTTGGGATCCAATCTCTGTGGACTTGTAGTCCTATTTAATCCTTTACCTTTTCCTTCACTTTCCTCTCAGCAGTGATTTTAAAACCCACACCACTCTCCAGGACTCTCTTCCACTCTTCTACACTTCCCCTTCTCACATCCTTCAGATAAACTTATCTCCCACATTCAATCAGTTACCGAGTTTTGCCAGTTTTTATTTTTTTTTTAGTTTTGCCGGTTTTAATGGTATATTTCACCAGTCTCCTTGCTCCTCTCTATCCCTACTGTGTTCTAGCTCATGCCCTCCTTATCTCCTGCCTCATCTAGTTATTTACATACATGTGGTCTCCTTACTTTGAGGCTTGTTCCTCTCAAATTTATCCTCCATATTGCAGCTAGAGGAGAGACTTCTCTCAAACACACAGCTGACCATGTCACTTACTACTTAAAACATTTCAAGGTTTCCCAATACACAGGATAAAAAGTCTAGGCTCCTTAGCATAACCTATACATCTCTCTGATCTGACACCTTTTTGCTTCTCCCATCTTATCCTGTTATATTTTATTCTACAACAATTCCAAATTTTAAGAAGTTCTTATAAACACTTCTATGCTTCTATCATGCTAGTCCCTCTCCATACAATACTCTTCTCAACTCTTTTCATCAAGTTAACTATTGTTCATCCTTCCAAGTTTAAGGCATCATCTCTTCCAGTAGCCTTCTTCAGACCCCCATATTCTGCTTCTTTGAGCTCCCATACCCCTTAAGCATACCTCTTACCTTTACCAAATGTGATTGAAATTCTTTGTTTATATGTTTCTCACTTGGATTTGTGAGCAACCTGCCCATTTTACTCATCTTGTACCCCTAGAATCTAGCATGATGCGAGATTAGCTAACGCTAAGGTGCTTAGTGTTTGTTGAACAGATTATTTGAAGTCAACACATCATGCTCATTTCTGTCTCTCCCATATCTGATACTGTTTTCATCCCCTGGAATGCCCTTATCTGCCTTCCTTACAATTCAAATCCTTCTTGTCCTCCAAGATCCATCATAACTTCCCTCACTGCTCTAGCTGCTGGTATTCTCCCCCTCCTCTGATTCCTCATAGACTTCACTTTTTCGTTGACAATTGCATTAATTTTAGCCCCTTAACTGAATTAGCCTCCTTGAGACAAGGGATTGTATTTTATTCTGCAATATCCATCTCAGCACTTTATATGGTGTAATAAGTACATAGTTTTTCTTAGTATTTGCTAATTGTTTATTGAGAGGCAGTGTCATGTAGAAGGATAAACATAGATTGGGAGATATGTTTGAAGTCATTTACCCGGTTGTAGCTCAGATTCCTCAGGTGTAAAGTGAAAATAGGCTACTTCACAGTATTGTCAAAGGATGAAATGAAGCAGTACAGTATCCATTACAGAATAGGTCCTTAACAAATGTTACCTTTTTAAAAATGTTTTTCTCCTGTTGTAATTTAAAAACAGGTAAATTAGACTTTTTCTACTTTTTTTCATAAAGTAAATCCCACATTAAGTTGCATTTTTGCTTATATGTAGCTCTCAATTGACTATTTTCCATTTAAGCTAATAGACCAATGGTTCTCACCTTGACTACATGTTAGAATCATACAGGGAGCTTTTAGAAATCTCAATGCTCAGGCCATCCCTCAAATCAGTTAAATTAGAATCCCTAGGACCTACACATTAGTGTTTTATTTTCTCTTTTTTAACTCCCCAATTGATTAGGATATAGAGCTAAGATTGAGGACCACAGCGTTAGACTATTTAAAGACATGTACTTCCCCAATCTGTGCTTTGAAAACAAAGATCATATAGTCTGGGGAGTTATAAGATAGAGCTGTGATTAGGAGAAAAATGGGCACCACAAGTGTTAGGCAATGGAAGATTCTGAAAGCTATGAGATGCAAAGAAGCTTGAGTTTCTGAATGAAGTCAGAAACAAGGAATCCTAGCAGAGCTGAGGGCAGCAGAGCTGGACAGGGCCAAGGAGCAGACCAAGATGGGAGATTAGAAAGTGTAGGAAACATAGTGGATTAAAGAGATTTAGAGTATACTTATCTTGGTGAGCACTGAATAATGTATAAAATTGTTGAATCATTATATTGTATACCTGGAACTAATGTAACACTATATATTAATTATATTTCAACTAAAAAAGGAAAAAGAAATATAGTGGAGGCAGGTTACAGAAGGATTAGACCAGGAATTCTGAACTTGGAGTCAATAAATAGACTTCATATCTTCAGAGAAAGTGTTTACACCATTTTTATATATTATTTTCTGAGATGTCTATATCTAGAAAAACCTAAAGGATATCAGTATTTGAAAAAGACAAGGGCTAAGGTAATAGTAATCAGACCAGAATTCCAGAACTGCTTCTGGACCTTTTATATGTGACCTGCAGCTTCTCTAAACCCCTATATTACCTATATTATAATCTGCCAATATAATTTGTAAAGAAACAAAGGAGGAACTGAGGAGAATATTATGTATACTATATACTTTATAAGCACTAAACAAATATGTAAAACCCCTGAAATATGAGTACATAATCATAATGAAGATCATTGGCTCGATATTAGGGCAGTGGTGCTCAACAATGGCTGTATTAAAAAAAATCATCTAAAAAACGCTTTCAAAAAGTAAGAAAGCCTGGTTCAACTCCTAGAGATTCTGATTTAAATGGGCCTGTAACATGAATATTTTTAAATTTTTCACATGGTTCTAATGTGTAGCTAGCATTGAGAACCACTAACCTAGAGGAAACCAGGTGTCCTGCTTATCTTGCATAACTTGGGTGCTCT
Source organism: Callorhinus ursinus (assembly GCF_003265705.2). Taxonomy (NCBI): domain Eukaryota; kingdom Metazoa; phylum Chordata; class Mammalia; order Carnivora; family Otariidae; genus Callorhinus; species Callorhinus ursinus. The sequence goes on along the minus strand of NW_027397186.1, from coordinate 790,418 downwards.
CAAAATGTATGGTGTTGGCCAAGCAGATCTGAGTCTTAATTTTCACACCTGTTAAATAAGTATTAATTTTTTGAAAAGGTTTGTTGTGAGCATGCATAGTCCTGGATTTAGTCTTTAGCTTTGCAGGAAGTCCAGAATCTTCACGGTAGATCAGCCTCAAATCAGGGACTGACCAGACCACAAACAAACTTGGCAAACACTTATAAATAATCAAGGAAGCAGAAAGGTATTCCCTTAGTGTATTTCCCACACGTTCTCTAAGAATAATTACCTGTGGTATTGTTAAAATACAAATTCCCTCTCCTAGAGACAGTGGATCATGTTCTCCAGGGGAGGAGCTTGGGGATCTATATTTAAGTAATGCTCCAAGTAATTCTTATCAGAGAAGTCAGGGAAACATTGTAATTTAAGTTAATACGTTGTCATTCTGATAGTGATTTATGGTAGGAGAAGATATATATTTTTTCAGTTCTCAGGGTTTTTAAAACTTGGATCTATCATCCAGGAATATCCCTTTTTTGGGATCAAAGAATATGGGAAACCAAATTATAATCAGAAAGTGACTTGGTGAGCATGAAATCAGAGCACTGGGAGAGAGGATAGTTACGAGGAATCATTCATTCAGTCTTTGGCATAACCTGCTGAGCTCTCCTGGGCCCACTAGAGTATCTGTCAATAGTAAGCAGAGTCCTCATGTTCTTCCAAGTTAGTATCTTTCTTTCCCCCTTGACAATATTCTCTTGTTTCTATGAATAATCTTTGCTTGGACAAGACACATACACTTGATAATGATTAATTTAGAATCCTTTGAATGATTAAGGGGCTGTTTGATTTAAAAGATGACCTCGCTTGACCCTAAAATTACTGCAGCCACCAATTTATTGCCCCTTCTTTAGGGTGGGATTATTTTATATTTGGCTTATGAAATTTATTAATTTGCTACTTCTGACCAAAGAGAAAGTGGAAGAATAATGAGGTTAAGAAAATAAAGATTAATTTATCCCCTGCTTTCAATTCTACCTAAGAAGCAGAGTAGAGAGGTAGCTGGTATACCTATTCTATAGTTCTTGACTCTTTTGAAGTGGTAACTAGTAGTTTTGTTTTAGAATTTTGCTTTCAGCTTTTATCCTTAGAGTGGGGCTCACTGAACCTCTCTCCTTTCTAAAATCTGTCTGTGGAAATTACTTTTGGTAAACTAATGCACTACAGTGATTTCAGGTAAGAGAGTAAAAATTTGCTTTTGTTTGATCTTTTGGGAACTTTCAGGTTTTTGTTGGGTGGAAAGAGAATTAGGAGCAAGCAAAAAGGTTGGTTAAGGGATTAAGAGGCAATCGTTGGTTGGATGTACTAAATTTGAAGTGCCTGCTACACTTTCATGTAGAAACAATAGGCAGGCAGATAGCAGTTTCTTAGGAAAGAGGCCAAGCCTAGAGAAGCAGTGTGGTGTAGTGTAAAGAATTCTGGGCTCTAAATTAAGAAATATGGGCGCTGAGAGGTTATCTCTATTACTAACTGGCTCTTTGACTTTGACCAAGTCATTTGACCTCTCTGGGCCTTTTTAAATTGGGAAATTTCAGTAGATGATCTCAGTAAATTCCTGTCCAGCTTTGTGATTCTAAGTGTGTCCGTATTAACCTCCTTAACTTGGACTCTCTATTTTTTCAGCATTTAGTATGAGAACCTACGTTTGCCATATTTGTAATATCACCTTTACATCTTTAGAAATGTTCCGATCCCATATGCAAGGAAGTGAACACCAAATTAAGTAAGTATTTTTTTTACCAAAATCCTCCCGTGAGGATTTTGAGCAGGACTTCTGTCAAATACCCTTGCATGTATTTTACAAACTTTCTAGGCATTCATTTCCCTATGAGTTGATACTGCTATAGGTGATGGTATTTGTAGGTGATGGTATTTGATACTGCTAGAGGTGATGATATTTGAATCTCCTAGGGACTTTTCTAGCCATGATAGTATACTGGCAGAGCTGGATAATTGGCACCCCTCCTGACCAGACAGCATTGTCCTTCTCTGGGGAGATGCTGAAGGATCATTCTCATTGAGCCATACAAACTCAATTAAGTCCTGGAAGGTTCTTAGTTCCAGGAGATAAAGTGATCTGGTCATCATCCTTCCAGTGAGGTACAGTAGTTAAGAAAAAAGGTCTTGCTCTCACTGATATGAGGAATTCTTAATCTCAGGAAACAAACTGAGGGTTGCTGGAGTGGTGGGGGGTGGGAGGGATTGGGTGGCTGGGTGATAGACATTGGGGAGGGTATGTGCTATGGTGAGCACTGTGAATTGTACAAGACTGATGAATCACGGATCTGTACTTCTGAAACAAATAATGCAATATATGTTAAGAAAAAAAAGAAGAAGATAGCAGGAGGGGAAGAATGAAGGGGAGTAAGTCGGAGGGGGAGACAGACCATTAGAGATGATGGACTCTGAAAAACAAACTGAGGGTTCTAGAGGGGAGGGGGATGGGGGGATGGGTTAGCCTGGTGATGGGTATTAAAGAGGGCACATTCTGCATGGAGCACTGGGTGTTATGCACAAACAATGAATCATGGAACACTACATCAAAAACTAATGATGTAATGTATGGTGATTAACGTAACAATAAAAAATTATTTAACAAAAAAAGGTCTTGCTGTTGGACAGACCTGGATTGGAATATCAGATCTGTCTTTCTAACAAGTGTATAACTTTGGACAGCTCCAATATGAAGTTGTTATAATGAAATATTAAAAATCTGTGTAAGGTGCCTGGCCTGGCATATAATAGGAGCTCGATAAATATTCCATTCTATTTTATTGTTTTAAGGAGGAGAGGATTAAGTGGACAATTAAGGACTGGATAAGTCAGGTAGCAGGACAGAGGGGCACTTAACTATTGTATTTTTGGTTTGTTGCTTTAAAAATCAAAGCTTAGTGTTTCTGTTACATTATTTTATTCTTGTAGGAACTGTATCTACTTTGAGTCTGAATATTTAGGAACTAAATTGTCTGATTCACCAAATTAATCTTCAGACTCTTTTTTTTTTAATCTCAGAGTTCCAGAATAAATAGCCATTATATTTATAGATCTATGCAAGGAACTAATTAAAACTTTTAAAACAATGTGACATTCAGATCAGACCATCTTTGGGGCATTAAATATTACTGGTCCTTTCCTGCCTATCCCAACATGCCTTACATTTTAAGTACTAAGACAGTAGCAGCTATGTCTGCATCTTCCCTTTTATCTCAGCCCTGAAAATTTTTTGTGTGTAATAAATTGTGAGGTACATGGGAAATATCTGACTATCCCTGCTCCTTCTTTTTGGCATAAAAAGTGATGATTTATAGCTTTTATATTGCAGTAGGTTTTTTAAATTTGTTTGGGCTTTTGTTGTTTTTGTTTTTCCAAACTGATCTTTTTGAAAGCAAAGAAAATATTCAGAATAAAATAACCTAGTAACAAGAACTTTCTACTGCCTTCTTTGCAGAGAATCCATTGTTATCAACCTAGTGAAGAATTCAAAGAAGACACAGGACTCTTACCAAGATGAATGTGCAGATTACATCAAAGTGCAGAAAGCCAGAGGATCAGAGTCCAAGACTTGTTTCAGAAAGATGGAAGAGGGTTCTTTGGAAACCCGTGGGTACAGGGAAGTAGTTGATTCCAGGTCCAGACATAGAATGTTTGAACAAAGACTCCCATGTGAGTCTTTCTGGACATACCCAGGATCATACAATATTTCACAACCAGGAGAAAACCAATTACCTCATTGCTCACCAGCTCATTCAAAGAGGACCTATGACTCTTTCCAAGATGAACTGGAAGATTACATCAAAGTGCAGAAAGCCAGAGGACTAGATCCAAAGATTTGTTTCAGAAAGATAAGAGAGAACACTATGGAAACCCGTGGGTACAGAGAAGTTGATTCTGGACCCAGACAAAGAATATTTGAGCAAAGATTTTCACTTGAGATTTCCCAGACCTACCATCAACCATATAATATTTCACCAGTGGAAAGCCAGTTATATCACCGGTTACCAGCTCATTCAAAGAGGACTTATGATTCCTTCCAAGATGAACTTGAAGATTACATCAAAGTGCAGAAAGCCAGAGGACTAGAGCCAAAGACTTGTTTTAGAAAGATTAGTGATAGCTCTATGGAAACCCATAAGTACAAAGAAATGGTTGATTCCAGACCCAAACATAGAATATTTGAACAAAAACTCCCATTTGAGACTTCCCAGACCTATACAGGATCATACAGTATTTCACAAGCACTAGAAAACCAGTTACCTCATTGCTTACCAACTAATGACAGCAAACAGAAACTAGACTCCATGATCTCTTGTCAACCCATCAGAGACTATTTCCCAGAAAAACCAGTACCCCTGAGCCTTAGTCAGCAAGAAAATAACTCTGGCCCATACAGTGTAGAATCTGAAGTTTACAAGCACCTCTCCTCAGAAAACAGTACCAGTGACCATCAAGCAGATCATAAACGGAAACATCAGAAGAGAAGAAGACACCCGGAGGAAGGTGAAGAAAGGCCAGAGAAAGAGCAGTCCAAGCATAAAAGGAAAAAGAGTTATGAGGATACTGATCTAGATAAGGACAAGAGCATCCGACAAAGGAAGAGAGAGGGAGATAAAGTCAGTGTCAGTTCAGGAAAGCTTAAACATCGAAAAAAGAAAAAAAGCCATGATGTATCCCCTGAGAAAGAAGAACGTAAGCACAAGAAAGAGAAAAAGAAATCTGTTGAAGAAAAGACAGAAGAGGAAATGCTTTGGGATGAATCTATTCTTGGATTTTGAGCTTTTAGTTTTTGTTTACCCAAGGATTAATTGAAGAAATCAGTTAAGAACATGGATTTAGACAAACAGGAACATCTAGTGAAGAAAAGGAGCAGTGGATACAGTCAGTGTCAGTTCAGGAAAGCTTAGTTTTTGTGTGTATAAGTTGAAATTGAATTGAAAGAAGAAACAAACAAGCTTAGACCTACCCTCTGAGAAAGAACATAAGAAAAACATAACACAACAAGAACATAAGAGAAAAGAAAACCTGTTGAAGAAAAGACAAGAGTCAATGTTTTGGGAGGAGTCTGTTCTAGGAATTTGAACATTTTATTTTGTTTACCTAAGGATGAATTGAAGAAATCAGTTTAGAAAATGGATTTAGACAAAAAACAAAAACATCCAATGAAGAAGAGAAGAGGTGAATATGGTTATTGTCAATTCAGGAAAGCTTAGTTTTTTGGGGGGTGTAAAAATTGAAAATGACTTGAAAGAAGAAACAAGCATAAATCTAGCCTCTGAGAAAGAAGAATATAAGAACACAAGAATAGAAAAGGAAACCTGTTGAAGAAAGATAATGCTTTGGGATGAGTCTACTCTTGGATTTTGAACTTTTTAGTTTTGTTCCCTTAAGGTTGAATTGAAGAAATAAGTTGAAGAGTTTGGTTTCATGAAATTGTTATTTGAATTTTCCTAAATGAACAGTTAATTTTAACCTCTAACAAAAGCCAAGTGAAGTAAAAGTATTCAATATGCCTTTTCCTTAAGTTACTTTTCCTCATTTTCTTAAAAAAAAAGAAAAAATTACGTTTCTTACATATAATGTAATTTTGCTTAATGAGGTTGTCTCTACTTCTATTCATCAAATTGCTGTGGTGGTGAATTATTTACCCATGGGAGATAATTTATTTTAAGTGAGAGAATTACCAGGCATTAGAGAATCCATTCCTTGTTTGGGTTTGTGATAGTGTTGGTATTTTTTTGTTGTTGTTGTGTGTTTATTTGTTTCTTGGTTTTCTCCAAGAAAAATGTATGAAGCGATTTGGACTGATTTTTTTGTTTGTTAAATCTAATTTGCAGTGTATTTTTATATTTTCTAGTTCTGAAAGTGAAAATGAAACAGTCTATAATAAGTTTAGATTATATATAGTTTTAAAAAGCTCTCAAAATGTACTGATACAAAATCAGTCTATATTCTGGAAATGTTTATATTATATTAAAGTGTTTTAATTTCTATATATTGTTTTGTGCAACCAATCATTTCCCAGCCAAAGATGATTTTATTTTGGGAATGAGAGGGGAAACAATTATACAGTTTGCACCTCTTGGGAGATCACAATGTAAGGTTGTAATAATTTCATTTATTTCACATCTTACTTAGTAGAAGAAGCAGACTTGAGTTCAGTTTTAAGTTAAATTGACCAACTAAATAACTTGAAACTGAAGAAGGAAGAATTTTCTAAGTGGGAGAGGGCTGTGAGAGTATATTACCTTTATTTTTTTATATAATAAAAAATTCTTTTGAGTTTTTTTTTTCCATGCAGAACGTGCCCTCTTTATACCCATCACCAGGATAACCCATCCTCCCACCCCCCTCCCCTCTAGAACCCTCAGTTTGTTTCAGAGTCCATCATTTCTCATGGTTCGTCTCCCCCTCTGATTTCCCCCCCTTCATTCTTTCCCTCCTGCTATCTTTTTTTTTTAAACATATATTTTATTATTTGTTTCAGAGGTAGATCTGCGATTCAACAGTCCTGCACAATTCACAGTGCTCACCATAGCACATACCCTCCCCAATATCTATCACCCAGCCACCCCATCCCTCCCACCCCCCACCACTCCAGTAACCTTCAGTTTGTTTCCTGAGATTAAGAATTCCTCGTATCAGTCAGGTCATATGATACATGTCTTTCTCTGATGGACTTATTTCGCTCGGCATAACACCCTCTAGTTCCATCCACGTCATTGCAAATGGCAAGATCTCATTCCTTTTGATGGCTGCATAATATTCCATTGTATATATATATATATACCACATCTTCTTTATCCATTCGTCTGTCGATGGACATCTTGGCTCTTTCCACAGTTTGGCTATTGTGGACATTGCTGCTATAAACATCGGGGTGTATGTACCCCTTCGGATCCCTACATTTGTATCTTTGGGGTAGTGCAATTGCTGGATCATATGGTAGCTCTATTTTCAACTTTTTGAGGAAACTCCATACTGTTTTCCAGAGTGGCTGCACCAGCTTGCATTCCCAGGGTACATTACCTTTAAATTGTCGCATCTTGATTATTTTTTTTTACACTGGTGCTCCCTTTAATGATTAGCACCTCCTATAAGTATTTGAACATCACCATGGTACAGTAGAAAATCCTGGGAATCCAAATCCCAGGATTTTGGTCTCAGTTGTACCATCAAGTTGCCATGTGACCTTGTGGGAATATTATCAGAATCCAACCTAGAGTCATCAGGAATAGGAAAAATAGGCTATAGTATTCCCTTGGTGTGTTAAACTTATCAAAAAGTAAATAATTTTATGGGGCACCTGGGTGGCTCAGTCGGTTAAGTGGCTGCCTTCGGCTCAGGTCATGATCCCAGGGTCCTGGGATCTAGCCCCGCGTGGGGCTCCCTGCTCAGCGGAGAGCCTGCATCTCTCTCTCCCTCTGCCCGCCGCTCTGCCTACTTGTGCTCTCTATCTCTCTGTCAAATAAATAAAATCTTTTTTAAAAAGGTAAATAAATTTAGATGGTGATGTATCTGCATGTAGGCAACACATTTAACAGTGGTTTTTCCTTGAGATTTTGTTGAAATGGTAAATATGAGCTGAAGCATAATATGATTGGCTTTATACCGGGTTTAATGAATAGTCTGAAAGGGAGTTAGATAGTTCCCAAATTAACTTTTCTTCCACAAGACTGTTAGTATAAGATTATTTGGTACTACAATACTACTTCTCTTTAACACATCTGGTATATTGGTGAAAGGAGGGGGAAAAGAACCAGAACAGAGCAAATAGACTGAATTACCCACACAAATGGCAAAATCTCTTTTCTGAACTTGGCAAAAAATGCAGCTTTTTTCCACAGAAAGTGCAAGACAAGATTATTGAATTGTAAGCATTTTTAGAATTGATAAATTCTTTTGCAGAAGTCCATTTTTTGTTAAAAGGTGGAGGGTAGGAATTCAAAACTATACATCATCAGACTATCCACTAAGACACCAAATTGTTATCTTTTCCAAATAACTGAAATAGATCAATGATTTATTAAAATTAGCAGCACACAATTTCATCAATATTGTGTAAATCATACAAAATTTTAACCTTAAAATCATCTAAATTAGGTGGGGTGGCATGTTGGGGGAGGGATAAGGGTGTGCTATTGACTACATTCTTGGAGAAGTTACCAGTGACTTGCTCTAAAAAGTGGTTTTGAAAATTTCTATGACAAAAACTAATGGCAAAAATAAAGTTTATGTTAACTCTATCATAAAATTAATTTTCTATTAACCAGAAAGTATTTTCTGGTTGAAGCTGAGGACAAGAACCTGGAGTCTGACTTTGGCACATTTGCCCCGCTCCCAACTTCTGCCTCTGAGCACTAGGAGGTTACAGTAAAAGTCAAGATATTTAAATATATATGCAGGATCCAAAATTATCTCTACTTCTGGAGTTGAGGCTGAATCTAGTAAGATGAAATTTAGTAGTATAACTATTAAATCCTGCATTTGGCTATAGAAGACAATACAAAAATATATTTGAGGAGGCATAGTTTTAAGATACTGCATGTGAAAACAACGTTGAGATTTTTATTACATGCTTAGTTTGAAAGACTAATATGCTCATCCAGACATAAGATCACATATGATCTAAGACAAATGGTTACTTCAGACAAGTAAATTAATAGCACTTAGCTTCATAGGTACATACTCAATATATATTGGATATTATTATGGGGGGGCAAATTTTGGAAAATAATTTTCAATAATTGTAGCTATAGGGGAAAAAATGGAATTGACTGCCTTGTCATATGCATGCCTTAAACAAATAAGAGCTGACTGTCAGCATTGAGCCAGGAAGGAACCTGAGGGGAAAAAAATGAAGAGCATAGGTTCTCTTCCACAAACAGCTCACACTCTAACAGAGTAAATGGACCAATAAATAGGAAATTGCAATATACATTCGATAAAGGCTACAAAAGGAGTTCTGAAGGATGCTGTGGATAGAAGGGTAACAAGCTTAATGGAATGGGAAGTGGGCATTCAGGAAAGGCTTCCCAAAGGAAGTGACATCTAAGCAGACCTTTTCCTCTCAGTTCAAAGACATTTCTTTGATACATCCACTTGACTATCTAATAGGTACTTCAAACAATATAGATAGCTACATAGAGTGCCTGCTTCTGCCATTACCAGCCATTTCACCTCCCAGTTTCCCCCATTTCTGTAAAACTGTCCAATTGCTCAAGCCAAAAACCATTTTTGAGAACCTCTTCACTTTACATTAGTCCATAAGCAATTCCCCTTGATCATATCACCAAGATATCTCTCTTAATGTTCACTTCTCTTCATCCTCGCTGCCACCACTATAAACTGAGATACTATTTCTTGATCAAACTAGAAAAATAGATTTGAGAGCAACTGAAACATTCATAGAAGCCATCAGAGGTTCTGAATTACGGTGAGTGGAAAAAAACTACACAGAATCAGCAAGAGATTAAAGAGTGTTGTGGTGAACTAGGCTCTTGAGGATTTCAGAACTATCCAGCGTAGTGTTTCCTACAGAACAAACCCACATACAAAAAGAAAACTGCTAGTTTCAGAAATCAAATTGAACAGGACAGAAACACTGTGGGTAAGGGGAAAGGAAAGTTCAGATAGTAGTGGATAGGGGAAGATTCCAGAGAAAGCAGATCCCAGGAAGTATTATGACAGCAAAATAAACTTCTGAAAGTGAGAGTAGCACTTTGGAAGGCCAGACCTAGTAGAATGTGAACGCACCAGAGAAATGCAGCAGACACAAAGTAAATGAAAACTAACCTAACCCAGTATTTTAAAATGAGCTGAAAGAAAGAAAACATGTCAGAGCTTTGATACACAGTAAAAATTCAGAAAGAAAACCCAGAAATAGACAACAGAAAGATGTAAAACAAAAAGTGACAGAACTAAGTAAATAAATTTAAAAAACAATTAGTGGAGATTAAACTGCCAGGAATACAAGAGAGAAGAGACACTATGTTAAAGACAGGGAAATAAAGAATAAAAAAAAGGAAAATAAAGACAAATTTCTGAAATTATATACACTGATAGAACAAATAAAAGACAGCCAGTGGGAGATAAATTTGTTGTAATGGAACTGTGTTTGAGCTGCCCAGAACCACCCTTGCCCCAACATCTCAGGACAAAGGCACTCATTTCTCCAGCTTTTGGGGGAATTGGCCTTGTCTGAAGGGAACTGTGTCTTGTAAGATCATGCCCTCTCCTGGGGGCAACCTGTATCCTTTGGTGGGATAATGTAGGTATATACAAATGCCAAGGTCTCCTGTTTCAATTTTGGGCACTTCTAAAAGGCCATCTTAGTTCCAGAGCTCCCTATGGGATCAGTCGAGATCTTTGCTGTAACTGTACCACGGTTCAATTTCTCTGCTAATCCTGCTTCCCTTACTACCTCACAGTGTTGTTCTTCTGAACATGCCCCTATAAACTACCTACAAACAAATTTCCATTTCATCATTATTTTCCCCCAGAGCCTTACCTAAGACCGGTGGTAACAGGAGTAGTCCTAGGAAACAGACTCCAAAAATGGGATTTGGGGAGCAGGAAGTGAGGATCCTGTCAATCATGGTAGTGGGTAAAATACTGGTAATAAGTAGTCCGTGGTGTGCTACAGCAGTACAATTGTTAAAACTTTCACCAGTGATACTAGTGAAAAGAAATGTATGTACAAATATAATATCTCAAGCAGTTGAGAGGATTGGGGGAAACAGCAATTATATAGAATCTGCTGGCTCTTGCTGAGTGCCATTCATGTACCGGAGAGAGAAAATGAAAGGTTTAGAGAATTAATTACCAATTTAAAGCAAAATATGAAAGCAGGCATCTTTGGTAGCATATAGAGGGATTTCCAGCTCTTTCTTGAAATCTCATCTCCCATGAGCCCTCTATCTTGAAAAAATGGACCAATTCTAGGATTGCCAGAAAAATACACAGAATGCCCAGTTAAATTTGAAGTTCAGAAAAAGAGCTATTTTTGAGTATAAATATGTCCAATGCAGTATTTGGGACACAATTACACTAAAACAGAATTTCATCATTTATCTGAACTTCAAATTTAACTGGATTTTTGTATTTATTTTTTTGCTAAATCTGACAATCCTACCCATTTCTCCCAATTGGTTGTTAGCATTGAAGATGATATTTAGCCCTCTGCCTTGCCAAACTTGTCCCCTCCTCTAGCATCTATCCCCATGACTCCTGCTGGCCACCAGACCAATAACTATAATCAAATCACAACTTAACCTGGCTTGAGAAGTGTTGGTCTGATCAGGGTGAAAAGGGTCTATGTGCACTCTAAAGGAAGGAAAGTCCTAGGAGGAGGCTTTCTGGGACTGAGCTCAGAGGCCAGAAAATGTGTGGCCAGACTGTAAGAGGGCTAGGTGTTTCCAGGAAGAGCCCCATAATGCAGGGAGGTTAGAGATAAAGATAGAGAAAGCAGCCCGCTTGAGGGTACGTAAGAGAGAATATGCACAGGGAGAGTAGGGTACACCTGAAAGGCCTTGACAGAGAGGGTTATAGTCTTTGCCTGTTAAGTAACAGGGGTCGTTGAGGATTTCTAAGCAGAAAATGAGAAGGAGTTGGACTGGATGGTCTTAAATGGGTCTAATGTGTTCATTCAAAAAAGAATGTTAGTGTGAAGTTGGAAGGGTGGACAGGGAAGAAGACAGACACAGAATCTCTATGGTAATCCAAATGTGATATCAGGGACTAGGGTGATGTCAGAGAAAACTGGGATTAAGAGACAGAAAAAGACTATGAATTTCTCTTGTAAAGACTCTGAAAGACTAGGGCTGGGTTGTAGATGTCTGAGAGAAAACTTAATTTCAGACAGGCTAATTTCACAATGACTGATACCAAGAAAGTCAATCTAATGTCATGATGCCATGAAAGGAAAGAGATAGCCTTCAGGTTGAAAGAAGCCTAATAATATAACTACAGGCTCAAGTTTCTTGTGACTTTTTAATCAAGTCCAGGGAGGATTAAAAACTTTAAGTATGTAATAATTGACCCATGGGACTTGTCAGTGTAACTTCACTGTGTACCTCAGTTTAAGATAAGCACTCAGAAAACAAGTGTTTGGGAGTAGCAATAATTAATCATATTCTGGAAAGTTAGAAAAGGATTTTCCACAGGTCTGCTATTCTAAAAACAAAATAAAATTATTAGTATAACCTTGCTAAAGATTTGTCTCTTCATGTCTCCTTCCTTTTGTTTTTATATAATTTTTAGGTATATTATAACAAGATTGAAGAGGGAGAATTCATGAAATCTTTAATTGGCTCACTGAGGATAGAACAGTGTGTCAGGGAAATCTAACTGTGTAATTCTTTCCAAAAGATTAGCTGTACATCTATCTTACTGCACCTATAATATATACAGGTCAAGGAGATTTGTTAGAAAAAGGAAGTGTATCTGGTACTCCCCAAAGAGATAGAAAAACAGGAAGTATGCAAATACTCTTTCCCTTTAGTTTAAAGAAATGCTCTAAGCAAGAGGTTTATTTGGTTCCTGGAATTTTCAACCACCATAAAATGGGTGAATCTATAAATTCTATAAAGGGACATTTATGGGGAGAAGTGAGAGCCATGGTTTATCAAGCTCTCATTTAATCTGAAATACTACATGAAGTAACCAAGAAAGTAATCCGCATTATGGTTTTCTTTTCCATAGCTGATAGCACCTTTAAGAGGTTAGGTGGAGCAGGGCTCATTCCCATCCCAGAAAAGAAGAAAATTCTGGCTTTATAGATTTCTTCAATGCACACCCAGTGAAGTCAGGCGGTGATTCCTTATGTTTTCTCTGAATTCACTTCAGTGTAATATCTGTTATTCAATAACTGGCAGAAACCTATCAAATGCACAGGTAGCTTTTAGTGCGGTAGGAGAAGAAAAAATCCTATACATTATGGTGAAATGACATGGAGTATTGCAGGCACTGTATTCAGATTCAGGAGACCTGGGTTTGATAGACCACTCTCACACTCATTTGCTTTAAGGTAACTGAAAGGAGGTCATTTAGCCTCTTGCAACCTTACTTTTCCTCATCTATAAAATGGGGATTTTAAAGAAACTCATCTCACAAGGTTATTTGAGGATGAAATTGAAATAAGATAATGTGTCAACGCAGTTTTGACAGATACTGAACTCTCAATACATATTGATTAAATTAGAATATCACATAGAGAGTAACAGTTGGGAGACAATTATTAAATGCTACATTACAAGGTGGTGACCCCAAGAAAAAGTCTTCTCCAATGGTCATAGCTGTCCAAAGGCAAACTGGCTTATCTCAAGAGGCAATGAATACTGGCAGGGGTCAAAGGCAGACTAATTATTAGACTAGGTTATGTGGGGAGCTCTGAAGCATTACATGTAGGGTTCAATGTCAAACTTACTCTCATTATCCCTCATAACTTCACTCTTATTTTTTCTACCTAACTTTCCTTTATCTACAATTTCATTTTAAAAAATCCTGTCATCAAGTCTCTATCTTTGTAAGCTGCCTTGACAATTTTTTGAAATAAAGCCTGACATAAACAAATAAGCAAACAAATTTCAAAACAATCATAAGTGGAATTGAATCTAGGAATTAACATTTTTTGTGGTTTCATTTTTTGTACTAGGAGTGATTTTGTAGGGAAAGTGTGCCTTCAGGGAAAGTGAGAATTAACTAAGAATCACAAATTCCTTCTATTGTCATAGTTTTTAGGTAATTGCTTTGTGGGTAGGCATTTTGCCATCAGCTATGACTTTATAAGAGTGGATTTATAAATTAATAATTATACTGCCACCCATTGGTTAAGTTCAAGGTTTTATTTTATTTAAAATTTTTTTTTATTAACATAATTTATTGTTTGATTCAGGGGTACAAGTCTGTGATTTATCAGTCTTACACAATTCACAGCACTCACCATAGTACCTACCCTCCCCAATGTCCATCACCCAGCCACTCCATCCCTCCCACTACTCTCCAATCTTGTTTCCTGAGATTAAGAGTCTCTTACGGTTTGTCTCCCTCTCTGGTTTCATCTTGTTTCATTTTTCCCTCCCTTCCCCTATGATCCTCTGTCTTGTTTCTCAAATTCCTCATATCAGTGAGATCATATGATTCTTGTCTTTCTCTGATTGACTTATTTCACTTAGCATAATACCCTCTAGTTCCATGCACGTTGTTGCAAATGGCAAGATTTCATTTTTTGATGGCTGCATAATATTCCATTGTGCACATAGCACATCTTCTTTATCAATTCATCTGTTGATGGACATCTAGGCTCTTTCCATAGTTTGGCTATTGTGGACATTGCTGCTATAAACATTGGGGTGCATATGCCCTTTCGGATCACTACTTTTGTATCTTTGGGGTAAATACCCAGTAGTGCAATTGCTGGGTCATAGGGTAGCTCTATTTTCAACTTTTTGAGGAACCTCCATACTGTTTTCCAGAGTGGCTGCACCAGCTTGCATTCCCACCAACAGTGTAGGAGGGTTCCCCTTGCTCCGCATCCCCGCCAGCATCTGTCGTTTCCTGACTTGTTAACTTTAGCCATTCTGACTGGTGTGAAGTGTTATCTCATTAAGGTTTTGATTTGGATTTCCCTGATGCCGAGTGATGTTGAGCACTTTTTCATGTGTCTGTTGGCCATTTGGATGTCTTCTTTGGAAAAATGTCTGTTCATGTCTTCTGCCCATTTCTTGATTGGATTATTTGTTCTTTGGGTGTTGAGTTTGATAAGTTCTTTACAGATTTTGGATACTAGCCCTCTATCTGATATGTCATTTGCAAATATCTTCTCCCATTCCGTTGGTTGTCTTTTGGTTTTGTCAACTGTTTCCTTTGCTATGCAAAAACTTTTTGTCTTGATGAAGTCCCAAGAGTTCATTTTTGCCCTTGCTTCCCTTGCCTTTGGTGATATTTCTAGGAAGAAATATCTGCGGTTGAGGTCGAAGAGGTTGCTGCCTGTGTTCTCCTCAAGGATTTTGATGGATTCCTATCTCACATCGAGGTCTTTCAACCATTTTGAGTCTATTTTTGTGTGTGGTATAAGGAAATGGTCCAGTTTCATTCTTCTGCATGTGGCTGTCCAATTTTCCCAACACCATTTGTTGAAGAGACTGTCTTTTTTCCATTGGACATTCTTTCCTGCAATGTCAAAGATTACTTGACCGTAGAGTTGAGGGTCCATTTCTGGGCTCTCTATCCTGTTTCATTGATCTATGCGTCTGATTTTGTGCCAGTACCATACTGTCTTGATGATGACAGCTTTGTAATAGAGCTTGAAGTCTGGAATTGTAATGCCACCAGATTTGCTTTTCTTTTTCAACATTCCTCTGGCTATTCGGGGTCTTTTCTGGTTCCATACAAATTTTAAGATTATTTGTTCCATTTCTTTGAAAAAAGTGGATGGTATTTTGATAGGGATTGCATAAAAATGTGTACATTGCTCTAGGTAGCATAGACATTTTCACAATATTTTTTCTTCCAATCCATGAGCATCCATTTCTTTGTGTCTTCCTCAATTTCTTTCATGAGTATTCTGTAGTTTTCTGAGTACAGATCCTTTGCCTCTTTGGTTAGATTTATTCCTAGGTATCTTATGGTTTTGGGTGCAATTGTCAATGGGATCGACTCCTTAATTTCTCTTTCATCTGTCTTGTTGGTGTATATAAATGCAACTGATTTCTGTGCATTGATTTTATATTCTGCCACTTTACTGAATTGCTGTATGAGTCTAGCAGTTTTGGGGTGGGATCTTTTGGGTTTTCCACATAAAGTATCATAACATCTGCAACTAGTGAGAGTTTGACCTCTTCTTTGCCAATTCAGATGCCTTTATTTCTTTTTGTTGTCTGATTGCTGAGGCTAGGACTTCTAGTACTGTGTTGAACAGCAGTGGTGATAGTGGACATCCCTGCTGTGTTCCTGACCTTAGGGGGAAAGCTCTCAGTTTTCCACATTGAGGATAATATTCGCTGTGGGTTTTTCATAGATGGCTTTTATGATATTGAGGTATATACCCTCTATCCCTACACTGTGAAGAGTTTTAATCAAGAAAGGATGCTGTGCTGTGAATTGCGTAAGACTGTTGAATCACAGACCTGTACCTCTGAAACAAATAATACATTGTATGTTAAAAAAAAAAAAAGAAGATAGTAAGAAGAGAGAAATGAAGGGGGAAAATCAGTGGGGGAGACGAACCATGAGCGACTATGGACTCTGAGAAACAAACTGAGGGTTCTAGAGGGGAAGGGGGTAGGGGGATGGGTTAACCTGGTGATGGGTATTAAAGAGGGCACGTACTGAATGGAGCACTGGGTGTTATACGCAAACAATGAATCATGGAACACTACATCAAAAACTAATGATGTAATGTATGGTGATTAACATAACATAATAAAATTTAAAAAAAGAAAAGATGCTGTACTTTGTCAAATGCTTTTTCTGCATCTATTGAGAGGATCATATGGTTCTTGTTCTTTCTTTTATTAATGTAGTGTATCACATTGATTGATTTGAGGATGTTGAACCAAGCTTGCAGCCCAGGAATAAATCCCACTTGGTCGTGGTGAATAATCATTTTAATGTACTGTTGAATCCTATTGGTTAGTATTTTAGTGATAATTTTTGCATCCATGTTCATCAGGGATATTGGTCTGTAGTTCTCCATTTTGATGGGGTCTTTGGTTTTTGGATCAAGGTAATGCTGGCCTCATAAAATGAGTTTGGAAATTTTCCCTCCATTTCTATTCTTTGAAACAGCTTCAGAAGAATAAGTATTAATTCTTCTTAAAATGTTTGGTAGAATTCCCCTGGGAAGCCATCTGACCCTGGGCTCTTGTTTGTTGGGAGATTTTTGATTACTGCTTCAATTTCCTTACTGGTTATGGGTCTGTTCAAGTTTTCTATTTCTTCCTGATCCAGTTTTGGTAGTTTATACATCTCTAGGAATGCATTCATTTCTTCCAGATGATCTAATTTGCTGGCATATATTTGCTTATAATATGTTCTTATAATTGTTTGTATTTCTTTAGTGTTGGTTGTGATCTCTCCTCTTTCATTCATGATTTTATTTATTTGGGTCATTTCTCTTTTCTTTTTGATAAGTCTGGCCAAGGGTTTATCAATCTTATTGATTCTTTCAAAGAACCAGCTCCTAGTTTCGTTGATCTGTTCTACTGTTCTTTTGGTTTCTATTTCATTGATTTCTGCTCTGATCTTTATGATTTCTCTTCTCCTGCTGGGTTTAGGCTTTATTTGCTGTTCTTTCTCTAGCTCCTTTAGGTGTAGGGTTAGGTTGTGTATTTGAGACCTTTCTTGTTTCTTGAGAAAGGCTTGTATTGCTATATACTTTCCTCTTAGGACCACCTATGCTGCATCCCAAAGATTTTGAGCAGTTGTGCTCTAATTTTACTTTGTTTCCATGAATTTTTTTAATTCTTCTTTAATTTCCTGGTTGACCCATTCATTCTTTAGTAGGATGCTCTTTAGCCTCCATGTATTTGAGTTCTTTCCGACTTTCCTCTTGTGATTGTGTTCTAGTTTCAAAGCACTGTGGTCTGAAAATATGCAGGGAATGATCCCAATCTTTTGGTACCAGTTGAGTCCTGATCTGTGACCCAGGACATGATCTATTATGGAGAATGTTCCATGGGCACTAGAGAAGAATGTATATTCTGTTGCTTTGGCATGGAATGTTCTGAATATATCTGTGAAGTCCTTCTGGTCTAGTAAGTCCTTTAAAGCCTTTATTTCCCTGTTGATTTTTTTGCCTAGATGATCTGTCCATTTCAGTGAGGGGGGTGTTAAAGTCCCCCACTATTATTGTATTATTATTAACATGTTTCTTTGATTTTGTTATTAATTGGCTTATATAATCGGCTGTTCCCATGTTAGCGGCATAGATATTTAAAATTATTAGATCTTCTTGTTGGATAGACCCTTTTAAGTATCATGTGGTTTCCTTCCTCATCTCTTATTATAGCCTTTGGTTTAAAATCTAATTTGTCTGATATAAGGATTGCCACCCCAGCTTTCTTTTGATGTCCATTAGCATAGTAAATGGTTTTCCAACCCCTCACTTTAAACCTGGAGGTGTCTCTAGGTCTAAAATGAGTCTCTTGCAGACAGCATATCTATGGGTCTTGTTTTTTTATCCAATCTGACACCCTGTGTCTTTTGATTGGGGCATTTTGCCCATTTACATTCAGGGTAACTATCGAAAGATATGAACTTAGTGCCATTGTATTGCCTATAAGATGACTGTTACTGTATATTGCCTCTGTTCCTTTCTGGTCTATGTTACTTTTAAGCTCTTTCTTTGCTTAGAGGACCCCTTTCAATATTTTTGTAGGGCTGGTTTGGTGTTTGCAAATTCTTTTAGTTTTTGTTTGTCCTGGAAGCTTTTTCTCTCCTATTTTCAATGATAGCCTAGCTGGATATAGTATTCTTGGTGCATATTTTTCTCATTTAGTGCTCTGAATATATCATGCCAGTCCTTTCTGGCCTGCCAGGTCTCTGTTGATAGGTCTGCTGCCAACCTAATGTTTCTACTGTTGTAGGTTACAGACCTTTTGTCCCGAGCTGCTTTCAGGATTTTCTCTCTCTCTGAGACTTGTGAGTTTTACTATTAGATGTCAGGGTGTTGACCTATTTTTATTGATTTTGAGTGGGGTTCTCTGTGCCTCCTGGATTTTGATGCCTGTTTCCTTCCCTATATTAGGGAAGTTCTCTGCTATAATTTGCTCCAATATACCTTCTGCCCCTCTCTCTCTTTCTTCTTCTTCTGGGATCCCAATTGTTCTAATGTTGTTTCACTTTATGGTATCACTTATCTCTTGAATTCTGCCCTTGTGATCCAGTAGTTGTTTCTCTCTCTTTTTCTCAGCTTCTTTATTCTCCATAATTTGGTCTTCTATATCACTAATTCTCTCTTCTGCCTCATTTATCCTAGCAGTTAGAGCCTCCATTTTTTATTGCACCTCATTAGTAGCCTTTTTGATTTCAACTTGGTTAGATTTTAGTTCTTTTATTTCTCCAGAAAGGGATTCTCTAGTATCTTCTTTCCTTTTTTCAAGCCATGCTAGTATTTTTATAATCGTCATTCTGAACTCTATTTCCGACATCTTACTAATGTCTGTGTTGATTAGGTCCCTGGCAGTCGGTACTGCCTCTTGCTCTTTATTTTGAGGTAAGTTTTTCTGTCTTGTCATTTTGTCCTGAGGAGAATAGATGAAAGAGCAAACAAAATGCTAAAAAAATGTTAAAAATGTAACAACGACCCCAGAAAAATATACACTAAACAAATCAGAAGAGGCCCACAACCAGGGAGAAAGAAAGGGGAAAAAAAAGAATATGATCAAGCTAGTGAAACTAACAGAGCCACACACTATCTTTTGGGTGTATTTTGGTCTGTTAGAAGGAATTGCCTCCCAAAATTTTAAAGAAAGTAAAACTTATATATATACAAAAATAAGGGTAAATACAATGAAGGGATGGAATATGACTGTAAAGATGAAAATTTAAAAAGATTTTTAAAAAGTAATTGATAAGAAGGTTGAAAAAAAGAATGAAAAAATTTAAAAAAAAAGAGAGAATGTGATCAGGCGGGAGACTAGGACAATGTCATACACTCGATTTAGGGTATATTTTGGTCTGTTAGAAGAAACTGTATCCCAAAATTTTAAAAGAAAAAAACCTATATGTACAATAAATAAGGTTAGATACAATGAAGAGATAGAAAATGAGTGTAAAAATGAAAAAAATTAAAAAAGATTTTAAAAAAGGAATTGATAAATGTTGGTTGAAAAAGAAAGAAGAAAGTTTCAACTAAAAACATAGAAAAAGAAAAAAATAAAATTGAAAAAATTAACTTTGAGAGACTAAAGAATCATGGGGAAAAAGCCATGAATTCTTTGTGCAGTATTCCCCTAGCGCTGTAGTTCTGCCCTTCTCATTGATCGGTAAACTTGGTTTTGGCTGGCTGTTCTTGCTTATCTTCTGGGAGAGGGGCCTGTCGCCGTGGTTCCCAAATGTCTTTGCTGGAGGTGGAATTGCCCCGCCCTTGTCGGTCCGGGCTAAGCAATCTGCTTGGGTTTGTTCTCCGGAGCTTTTGTTCCCTGCAAGCACAGCTTTGGAGAATGAGAGTGAAAATGGCAGCCTCCCAATCTCCGCCAGGAGGAGCTGAGAACTCGGGGCCCCGCTCCTCAGTGCGCCCCCAGAGAAAAGCAGTCAGTCACTGCCATCTCCCTGGTCTCCGGCCACACTCCATGCTCACCCGGCCTGTGACCAAGCGTTTCTATCTCTGGCACACGACCCCGTGTGGAGTCTTCAAACCCAGCAGATTCCTGTGGTGGGCTCCCGCGCCGCTCCTCCCAGGGGAGGAAGGGGAGTCTCCCCGGATCTGCTGCCTGTTGGGTCCCTGCTGGAAGAGCAGTGGCCCGACTGTGCCGCGGACCACGGTTTACGGCAACCCCGAGCTGAGAGCCCACTCCTCGGCTCCGTCTCTGCAGCCGGCTTCCCTGCTCTGGTACCTGGGAGCTCTGCTGCACTCAGGCACCCCCGGTCTTTGACCCCGAGGGTCCTGAGACCACACTGTCCCACGAGGGTTCCACCACCCCCCGCTTAGCCACTGGAGCGACGTCCCTCAGCAGAGCCGACTTCTGAAAGTCCCGATTTTGTGCTCCGCTGCTCTAGCACTTGGCAGAAGCAGCGATGGAGGCCCCCTCTCCCGCCGTCTATCCTCCCGAATATCGCCTCGGATTCACTTCTCTGCACGTCCTACCTTCCAGTAAGTGGTCGCTTTTCTGTTCAGAGAGTTGCTGCTATTCTTTTCTTCGATCTCCTGTTGAGTTCATAGGTGTTCAGAATGGTTTGATCCCTATCCAGCTGAATTCCTGGGACCAGATGAAATCCAGGTCTCCTAATCCTCCACCATCTTGCTCCTCCCCAGTTCAAGTTTTTAAAATGTTTTCACATTCCCCCTTCATTATCCCAAGTTCACAGACGAGCAAAGTCAGGTTTTGAGTGATTTGCCTCAAATCACACAACTCTCTACCTGTAGGCAGTTAATATCTATAAATCCACTGTAGTGTGTCTGATTTGTCAAACATCATATCCTTTGAGGAGGAAGGCACCACTCTGCAAGAGTGGAATGCCATCATCTACCAGAGATCTTCCCTCACCAAAAGCACATGCCAATGCCCAAAGTATCTGGAGAGAGGAGAGAAATAGTCTTTCTAAAGTGTACTTCTCCCAGAAGGAATAGACTTTCAATTCCATCAAAAAACTTTTAAATCCTATGGGCTAAAGACTTTCCTTTGTGAGAATGCAAACACTACTCAAGGGGTAATTTATTCAGCCATTACCAGGCACTAATTTCCCCTGTGGAAAAGTGGCAAGAGAGAAAATAGAAAGCTCAAGGAAAATTTCAGGATGAGAGAGAATTGGAATGAGATTTGAGTACTAGTATTGGGCTAGGCACTTTCACATTTGTTATCTCTTTGAATTCTTAAATTAGTTCTGAGAACCAAGTGGGAAAAAGAGGGAGAATGAATCTCAGAGAAGTTAAGTCCATTGGCCAAGATCACAGAGTTAGGGGCATAGCTGAGAATTGAATCACCCTTTTTCTGACCTCTGAAGCTGTTCTGTACCTCTCCTGACCCAGAATGCCTCTGGGTACAAAGACCTTAGATAGGTCCTGGGTGATCTTATCCATTAAGCACAGTCGGCACAATGCCTAGGAATCATGTTACTTTTAGGAGTCCACGAAAATGGTTTAATTTAAGGAGGTGATGCCACTCAAAATGGCAGAGTAGCAAACTCCAGGGCCCGGCCCATCTACAAAAGCAACTAAGCTGGCAAAAATTGTTAGACTCAATTTTCACAGAATTCTGGAATCTAGTCAAAATCTTAGAACAACCAGGGGAAGGCTTAATGAAGAAAGAAGCTGCAGCATATTAACAAGAGAGAGTGGCGGCATTTTAAGCACCTCTCTTACCCTGCCCATTCCCCGAATCAGCAGCAGCCATGAAGACTCTTGGTGCAGGTTACTAAGTACCAGAGGGAACAGTACAGACCTTATTCTCAAAGAATGGTGGTTGTGTGTGTCGGTTCCATTGGCAGCTCCTTGAAAGACCATCTCAAGGGCTTTCCATTGTTTCTTTTGACTTGGAGAGTTCCCAGGGCTGGAGTGACTTCCCAGGGAGCATTTGCTGAAAACATTTGTGATGGTTCATTTTATCTACAAACTTGGCTGAGCCATGGTGCCCAGATATTTGGTCACCCATTATTCTGGATGTTTCTATGAAGATTTTGGGGGGTGAAAATAACATTTAAATCAGTGAATTTTGAGTAAGGCAAAAACCCCTCTATATGGGTGGGCCTCATCCAACCAGTTCCTGGCTTTATGGAAGAAAGACTAATCACCCTGAGCAGGAAGGAATTCTGCCAGTAAACTGACTTTGGATGCAGACTGGGTCCTCAGCCTGAAAGCCTATCCTGCAGATTTTTTACATACCAAGCTCCCGCAACCATGTGACCTAATTTCTTAAGACAAACTAATAAATAAACATCCTGCTTGTTCTGTTTCTCTGGAGAATCCTAATACAAATGTTGGTACTGAGAAGTGAGGTACTACCTTAAGAAATGCCTAAAATGTGGAAGTGGCTTTGGAATTAGGAATGGGTAGAGGCTGGAAGAGTTTTGAGATGCATGCTAGAAAAAGTCTGGATTGCCATGAAGAGACTGTTGGTAGAAATGTGGACATTCAAGGTGATTCTGGTGAGACTTTAAAGAGAAAAGTGGAACATATTATAGGAAACTGGAGGAAAGGTGATCCTTGTTACAAAGGGGCAAAGAACTTGGCCAAATTGTGTTCTAGAATTTTGTGCAAAGCAGAAATTGTAAGTGATGAATGTGGACATTTATCATAGGAGATTTTGAGCAAAATGTTGAAGACATTGCCTGGGTTTATCATAAAATATAAGAAGAGAGAGGTAAATTGGAGCAGGAATCATTAAGCAAAAAACACCAGAACATTATGATTGGAAAATTCTGTCTGTCCATATTGCAAAAAACGAGAAAGCACGTTCTGGAGAGAATAACAAAGGTGTGATTGGACAGTCACTCCAGAAAGTAGATGATGGGCATGACTCATAGTCTAACCAGCAATCTCAGCAGAAGCCAGAGATAGAGATGGAGTTATACCAGCAGGAACACTGCTAGCTTCGCCTGAAGAAGACAAAGATGAGAAGAAATGAAGAAAAGCTATTGGACTTCTGGGATTCTACAGGACAGAACAATAGACCTGTCCAGCTGTAAATATGTATGACCCTTCGAGAAAAATTAAGAATGGCCCCAAAATGGGGCAGTATCTTCCTGGGTTTAAGAGGGCAGGGCCACCTCTTTGGTTTCAGAGTGCAAGGCCTAGGGTCTTGGGGGTGGAGCTGCCACCCAGATACAAGGGGGTGGGGCTGCCATCTCAGTGGGCTCAGAAAGTAGAAATTCTACTTCTGTGGGCCTGGAGGACAGAGCACTGAGCCAAAGAGAACTATTTCTTGGGGCTCCAAATCAAATGGAATTTTCCAGCTAGGTTTTAGACTTATTTGTAATCTGTAATTCCTTTCTTCTTTCCGATCTTGTCCCTTTTGGAATGAGTATCTGTATCCTATGCCTATCCTACCATTGTATTTTGGAAGCAGATTAACTTATCTGATTTCACAGGTTCACAACTGGACAGGAATTTTGCCTCAAGATGAATCATCTCTTCTGTCTCACCCATACATGATTTAGATATTTAGGTGAGATTTGGGACTTAGAGTTAATGCTGGAATAGGTTAAGACTTGGGCTGTTGAGATAAGGGTGAATGTATTTTGCATATGAATTTTGGGTATCCAGAGTGTGGATTGTTACGGCCTGAATTATGTGCCCTCAAAATTCATATGTTGAAATCCTAATACCCAGGGCCTCAGATTGTGATTATATTTGGAAATAGGGTCTTTAAAGAGGTGATTAGATAAAAATAAATAAATTAAAAAAATAAAATATTGTATCTTGTGGCAAAAAAATAAAAATAAAGAGGTGATTAAGTTAAAATGTGACTTTTATGATGGGCCCTACACTGATTTGGCTTGTGTCCTTACAAGAGGAGGAAATTCGGACACACACAAGAGATACCAGGTATCTGTGCACACAGAGTAAAGACCATATGAGGACAGAGCAAAAAGTTGCCATCTGCAAGTCAGGAAAAGAGGCCTCAGAAGACACCTTGATCTTGGACTTCTAGGTTCCAGAACTGTGAAAAAAATAAATTCCTATTATTTTTTTAAGATTTTATTTATTCATTTGAGACACAGAGATACAGAGAGAGAGAGCATGAGTAGGGGGAGAAGCAAAGGGAGAGGGAGAGGGAGAAGCAGGCTCCCCGCTGAGCAAGGAGCCGGATGCAGGCTCGATCCCAGGACCCTGGGATCATGACTCGAGCCAAAGGCAGATGCTCAACCATCTGAGCCACCCAGGTGCCCCTAAATTCCTGTTATTTAAGCCACCAGTCTGTGGTATTTTATTATGGCAGCCTGAGCAGACTAATACAGCATTCAAACATGAAAGTATTGACTATTTCAGCCTAGAGCAAAGGGCAAAAGTCAGGACAAGCAACAGACAGACTGATAAGCTTGGGAGAAAAAGAGGTTGGGAAAAAAATATGTGGGGAAATAAGGGCTTTTAAAAAGCTCCTATGTATAGCAAGGAATCCAGAAGTTCTCCTAATACCACGGTATTTTTTTCTTTCAGCTGAAAAAGGGCCAGTTAAAATAACCTAACATATTACTACAGGGCCATAGCTTCCCACAACCTATTGAAAGTTCAAGAGATTTATTTAGTATCTACATTAAAAGAAAGACTCTCCTACAGACATTTCACATTTCATGCTTTTTGCTTGTCTGTTAATTTTTCAGGTAACATACAGTGATGCTTTCATAATTACCTGATAAGTTAATCAATTAAAAGGAAAAAGTAGCCTTATCACCACTTCTTCAACCCTTCTGTTAGACCACTGTCACTCTCACAAATACACTACTCCCTCCTTACTATTGAAGATCTATTTGCGTAGATGTTTCACGTAGACACCTGTATTGAAAACAGATTGATCCACATGACTCCTGGGTTCCTAGAAAGGGACTGGAAAACCATGTTCCCATCCACATATATTAGGGAGTTGTGACTCCATTGAAATAGGAGTTCACAAATTAGCAGCACAACAAGATCTCGTATTGGCATATATTTATTGGAAAATTTCTTGTGAAATTACCTAGAGTGGCAAGAAAGTTATGAGAGGAAGTTTTTTTTAGCATAAGTCAGACATAAGGTTACATCTATCATACAACAAACACCATCCCTGGCACATAATACACACCTAAAGATCCTGAGATTTCTTAGAAGTGAGAACATGACATTACAATCTTGCCATGCATTTTAGAAATTTAATTAATTCACTCAACAACTATTTTTTGAGCACCTTCTAAGTGCAGATACTATTATAGACATTGAGGATACAGTAGTTAACAAAAAAAGGCAGAAACCTCTGTTTTTATAAGTGAGAGAGATAGAAAATAAATTAAGTACAATATTAGTAGGACAGAGAGTGATAAATGCTAAGGAGAAAAATAAGGAAGGAGGATAGTGAGAGTGGGGGTCAGGGAATAAATAGGTAATAGGGAAGTAATGAATAGGGGATATGAATAAGGAAGCTAGGGAAGTCCTCAGTGATAAAACAATTTTGAAGCAAATATTCTAAGGCCCCAGAGAGAGTCTAGGGGGTATTTTGGAAATAGTATTCCAGGTAGAGAGAATAGCAAATGCAAAGGTCCAGAGGACACAGCATAATTGGCATATTCACGAAACCACACAGAGGCCAGCTTGGCTGGAAAAAAGTGAGGGAAAGAAAGCATAAAAAGAATGAAGGTCAAGAAGGAAACTGGGGATAGCATGTTGAACAGCATTAAAGGTGCTGACCTGAAATCATATCCTAGCACTTCAACCAGTTTCCTTCAAGTTTCCTCCATTTCCTCACCTCATCCTCCTTGTCCCAATCAGTGATCAGAATTCCCTTACAACTACATGCTCTTTGTAATAAGAAAACTTGGAAGCACCGATTTCTTCCAGGTGAATTTCCAGAAATGGTATGGTCGAAGGGTCTATACATTTAAAATGGTTAAATGCAATAATATCCTCCATATTTTAGGGTACGATCATTTTCCCAATACAAAAAAAATCTTCCAATCTTGTAAGCACGTGATTTACAGCCAAATGAGTATGTTACAGAGATGAGAACAGTGGTTTGGGTCCAGAGGACCTCAATTCCCATATGATTTTCTAGATTACAGCTGAATTTGGTGGTGTCCTCGGGGGAATAAGGGGTTGGCAATCAGAAAGGCATTTGCTACCACCTCTGTCTTTCTTTTCAGTGGCTGTATGACCCTAGACAATATGCTTCTCGTTTCTCAGTTTCCTCATCTAGAGAATGGAGAGGAATAAATGAGATAACCTATATGGGGCACATGGTCAGACTTTCCTGGGTTCCCTACAGGGCAGCAATTTAACTAGGGAACCCACCTGCAAGAAACCTCGTGCCAGTGGACGTTTAAATAGCAATAGTAGGCTTACCCTGGGCCCTCAACGGCTGCTGCGGGCCTGAGGCTGGAGCCGGCGGGGAGGGGCGCGGGGGGCGGGGAGTGCAGAGGAGGGCGGAGGCAGCGGCCGCGCATGTGGCTGGCGGGAGGTTGGCACCCCGCTGCTAAGTACACTGCGATGCTGTCTCCGGTCCGCCAGACGGCGTGCCGCCGCCGCCGCCACCCCGCACACTAGAGCCTCGGCGCCAGCCTCGTGCGCCCTCGCCGCCTCCCCGCGGCCCCCGGCCTGCGCCCCTCGGGGTCCCGCGGCTGACCCGCGCGGGATGTGACCTCTTACCGCTGCCCGGCCTCCCCTGCCCCTCCCCTGCTTGCTTTTGGGGGTGGGGGGGTGTGGGGAGCGGCGCGCAGATCGTGGCGTTGCAGTTCCCGGGCTTGCATCTGCTTCCCGGAGCAGCAGCGGAGAAGGCGAAGCGGCGGGCTGGGGCGAGGCAGATGGGGCTCAAGGCGCGCAGGGCGGCGAGGGTGGCTGGCGGCGGCGGCGGCGGCGGCAGGGCCGCTAACCCGGCCGGAGGGGACGCGGCGGCGGCCGGCGACAAGGAGATTTGGAAAGTGGGGCTGGCGCCCGGCGACGTGAAACAAATCACCTTGGCGCTCGGGACCGGAGCTTTCAAAGACGGGACCCTGCTGCTCGAGGGCAGCGGCCGCGACGAGGGGCTGCGGAGGACCCCGCAGGGCATCGGGCTCCTGGCCAAGACCCCCCCCTGAGCCGCCCTGTCACGAGGAACAACGCCAAGTCCCCGCGCATCCAAACTTTGATCTACGACGCCCTCGAGACGCGACGGGGCTGGGCGCTGCTCTACCACGCGCTCGTACTCTTGGAGCTACCTAAGCGGCAGAACTGGGATCTCACAGGGGTGTTGCGCCTATGTCCTAGTGCTGTCTTCACCATGTCACTGCTGTCCCCAGTGGCAGACGATACAGAAAAAGGTAACAGAGACTGAAATTCTACCTTCTTGGGTGAAAGGCTTTGTACAGCTGCTTTTCTCAAAAGTCCCCAGGGGAGGGGCGTCTGGCTGGCCTAGTCAGTAGAGCATGAGACTCTTGTAGTTATAAGATGAGTAAGTTCTGGGGATCTACTGCTTAGCATGGTGACTGTAGTTAATAGTACTATATTGTATATTTGAAAGTTGCTGAGTGAGTAGTTCTTAAAAGTTCTCATCACACACGTACACACACAGAGGTAACTATGTGAGGTGCTAGAAGTGTTTATGAAGCATATGTGATAGTCATTTCATATATGTGTGTATCAAATCATGACATTGTACATCTTAAACTTACACGATGTTATATGTCAATTATATCTCAGTAAAGGTGGAAAAAACACAAATTCATGATTCTTGATTGGATCCCAGATTGAAAAAATAAATAACAATAAAGGAAAAACTAAATAGGAATCATATTGATAGGAGTGAATTACTAGATCCAAGTCCCTAAAAGTGTGTAAATTTTAATTACTGGTATAAACTTAGGCTAAAATTTTAATATTTCTGTAAAAAGAGGAAAATGTAAAGCAAATAAAAGTCATTATAAGTACCTCCAATTAAAGGTAATTAATTTTTTTTGAACTATTAAGATTGTAAGCTTGACGATAGATATTACTTATTGCCCACTAACTATGGCATCGTGCATGAGTCTTTACAAAAACTACATAATCAACTCAGTAGAAGCAGATAAAGCACCGGACAAAATCCAGCACCCATTCAGGATAAAATCAAACTAGAAATAGCAAGGAACTTCCTCAACCTGATAAAGTGCCACTTTTGTCAGAAAATCCAAAACCTAATATCCTGGGGTGCCTGGGTGGCTCAGTCTGTTAAGCATCTGGTCTGTCTTCGGTTCAGGTCATGATCCCAGGGTCCTGGGATCAGAGCCCGTAGTCGTGGGCTCCCAGCTTAGGGTCCTGGGATCAAGCCCTGCATCTGGCTCTCTGCTCAGCGGGAGAGTCTGCTTCTCCCCTTCCCTCTGCCCCTTACCCTCCACCCCCACCCCGTGCCACTCGTGTTCTCTCTCACTCACTCTTTCATTCAAATAAATAAATAAAATCTTTAAAAATAAAAAATAAAACTGATATCCTATTTAGTAGTGAAAGACTGAATATTTCCCCCTAATATCAGGAACAAGGCAAGGATGCTTGCTCTTACCAGTTTTATTCAGCGTAGTACAGGAGATACTAGCCACTGCAAAAACGTATGAAAAAGAGGGGCGTCTGGGTGGCTCAGTCGTTAAGCATTAAGCCTCTGCTTTCTGTTCAGGTCCTGATCCCAGGATCCTGGGATCAGCCCCGCATTGGGCTCCAGTGGGAAGCCTGCTTCTCCCTCTCCCACTCCCCCTGCTTGTGTTCCCTCTTTCAGGGTGTCTTCTCTCTATCAAATAAATAAGTAAAATATTAAAAAAATATGAAAAAGAAATGGAAGGCATATAGATTGCAAAGGAATAAATAAAACTATCTTTATTTGCAGGTAACATGATCATGTGTGTGGAAAATCCTAAGAAATCTATAAAAGAAATACTAGTAGTAATACATAAATTTTGAAAGATCAATAATGTCTATTTACTAGAAATGAGCTATCAGAAAATGAAATTAAGAAATCAATTCCTAAAGTGTAAAATAGAATAAAATGCTTAGAAATAAATTTAGCAAAATAAGTGCAAGGCCTATTCACTGAAAATTATAAAAGATAGCCGAGGGTAATTAAAGATCTAAATTAATAGATATATTTAACAATTGGAGGACTGGCCTGTTCTCTCTCGCTCCTTCTGGGATTCCAGTTAAATGTGTTATTCACTGTATTATCTTTAATTCTTGCCCCCTCTCTCAGTCTGTCCCATCATTTTTTCTCCCCAGGCTTCATTCTGGATATATTTTCTTCAGACTATCTTTCATTTTTTCAGGTGGAGAACTCGCTATGACCTTTAAAATCTAACACCACACAGAGTAGTTTGAATTGTCCACCTAGAGCACAGGAGGGAGGTGAGGGTAACAGACATTAATTAACTCATTCCAGGTCACCCAGCCTGAACACATCAGAGCAGGGATAATGTCTCACAATGGACCCTCTGTCCAAGTCCTTCCTGCTGTGCTTGCTCTCTCCTGGGCAGTGAATTCTCCTCACCTCTCATCTCCTAGGAGGTACAGTGCGTCCTCCCAGTCTTCTGTGCTCTATTTCTTTTTCGATTATAAAAATTTCTTCATTAGCCATGACAGCATCCCAGGATTTTGTTCTTGGTATTTGGTGTTTTCTACTCTGGGTTTTATTTTGTATTGTCCTTTTACATTTATTCATTTTTTTCTGTGTTTTTTCCAATTTCAGACCATGATACCAAATTAGCTTCTTTCAAAGAACAAGATGCTGGGGTCCTTCCCATGGGAGATGTGATACATCGTCTGAACAAACCAGTTCTGGGATTCATTCTTCACCCCTCTAGGAGCAAGATGGAGTTGCAGCCATGGATGATGCCCAGGAGGGCCCCTGGATAAGATCGTAAGTGACCGAAGTGTGCAGGGATAGGTGTGAGTTGGGAAGATTAAGGGAGTGAATAATGGAAATTTGCAGGTAATTTGTTTTGCTTCTTTATTTCACTCATTATCACATGTAACACTTCGGTCTCAGCACATATAACCCAGCTAGTTGTTTTTGAACAGTTGTGCATGACTTTTATGAATTTCTTGAACCTGTTCCTTTATTCTCAGTTTCCTCATCTAGAGACACCTAGGTACCAGGATTTTTTTTTCCCATGACACACTGCCACAGAGCTCATTCTACTGCATATGATGCAGTAAATGTGGAGGCATGTTTCTGTCTCATAGATCAGGAAATGGCACTGTGCTGTCAGAGTATCTCAGACTATCTCTACTTTGATCTACTTTGATCCTAATGGACGTTGCCTTTTCTTCCTCCACCCCAGATACCTTTATGACAACCACTTGGCCTACACCAGAGCCTTATAGTGCTTGCTGTGCCCAAGGTAAGGTTTGAGAATTTAGGCCAAGTGAAAAGGGTGAGACTCAGGGCTCCAGGCTTTGCTGATCTCCCAGCTCCCTCCCATCACTCCTTCCACGTTGTAATCAAGGTCCCAGAAAAGGCCTTCATGAAGCTCTTCATGATCCTGAAACCTAAAACTCTGAGAGGAGACATTGGTCTTGTCATCTTCCCAATCCTGATCTTTCTTCTCTGGCCTGCAATTGAGGTGAGAGGCCCAGCTCACCCAAGAAACCAAAGGTTATCTGGTAAGGGTGACACTTATTCACCCAAATGGCTGGTTTTTCTCTGTTTTTGTTCCACCCAGTATCCCTGATTCTTTTGATAATAAAGAATGCCATTGCATGTTCTGTCAAATCCCCGCAAAATCCATTCGAGGCAGGTATTATGTTCACTGGTCCACTGAGGAGGAAAGGGAAAGTCAGAGGGTCAGCAACTCTTGGGGAACAGTGGAGTAGAGACTCAAATCCTGGAGCTCCCCCCCCCCCGGCCAAGCCCAGGCTGTGTATGCTCCCCAGGGCCATGTGGCTGCTGAGATGGGGAATGTTCTATTACTCTGGTAAACCTGGGGGGTGGTGTTCTGAGCTCCTAGTATATTAGTCAAATGTTTTTATACAGAAAACAGTATAAATTCTTAGCCATACAAATCTATGCAAATTTTGAAACAACCCCTTTGGGGAAAGACAGTATTAAAGAGCACATGGCCAGATGATGAGATGGGAAGAAAAAAACTGCCACATATTTATGCCTGATATAGGATTAATATCCTTGATATATAAAAAATCAGTAGAGAGAAGGGAAACTGATATCAACCTAGAATTGTTATTAAAAGCAGTAGTAATTACCAGCAAGAAAATCTGTACAAGGTATGAGATAAAAAATATATAACATATAATAATTAAATATATATTATAATTTAACATATATATCATAATTAAACATATATATTTCATTCCTAATCTTTTTTATTATGTTCAGTTAGCCACCATATAGTACATCATTTGTTTTGGATGTAGTGCTCAATGATTCATTAGTTGCGTATAACACCCAGTGCTCATCACAGCATGTGCCCTCCTTAATGCCCATTACCTGGCTACCCTATCCCCCCACCCCCCTCCCTTCTGAAACCCTCAGTTTGTTTCCCAGAGTCCAGAGTCTCTCATGGCTTGTCTCCCTCTCTGGGTTCCCCCCTCCAGTTTTCCCTTCCTTCCCCTATGGTCTTCAGTGGAATATTACTCAGCCATCAGAAAGGATGAACACCCACCATTTGCACTGACATGGATGGAACTGGAGGGGATTATGCTAAGTCAAATAAGTCAAGCAGAGAAAGACAATTATCACATGGTTTCTTTCATGCCTAATCTTACCACCCAGCCAATAACGTTGTCCTGAACTTAAAAATTACTAGGAAAAAATTATTGTAGTAATTTTATCTGTGAGGGTGGTACATTCAAATTGTTTTCTAAACAAGTTTGTTTTTAAAAACATAAATCTGTTTCACTGAAATTCAGTTTATTTCTGAGAAATACTAGGTGAAAGAAGGAAACTGAGCCAAGCTGAATACCTAAGAACACACAAAAGGGTACACATATACCCCAAACATCAACCAGCTCCCTCAGTTCACGGTGCTTGCTATGAGCCATACCCATCCACATCGGGTGTTAGAACATTCTGTCTGATTAAGGTAACCCCTCTTCCACCACTTCAGGGAAACTGACAAATTGTAACCCTTTAGACACCCACTTTTTTTTAACATACATAATGAATTATTTGTTTTATGGGTACAGGTCTGTGATTCAACAATCTTACACAATTCACAGTGCTCACCATACTACCTACCCTCCCCAATGTCCATCCCCCAGCCACTCCATTCCTCCCACCCACCCTCCACTCCAGCAACCCTCAGTTTGTTACCTGAGATTAAGAGTCTCTTATGGTTTGTCTGCTTCTCGGATTTCATCTTGTTTTATTTTCCCCTCCCTTCCCCTATGATCCTCTGTCTTGTTTCTCAAATTCCTCATATCAGTGAGATCATATGATCCTTGCTGTTCACTAATTGACTTATTTCACTTAGCATCATACCCTCCAGTTCCATCCACGTCGTTGCAAATGGCAAGATTTCATTTTTGATGGCTGCATAATATTCCATTGTGTATATACACCACATCTTCTTTATCCATTCATCTG
Organism: Callorhinus ursinus; assembly: GCF_003265705.2. Classification (NCBI taxonomy): domain Eukaryota; kingdom Metazoa; phylum Chordata; class Mammalia; order Carnivora; family Otariidae; genus Callorhinus; species Callorhinus ursinus. Next base: position 757,500 of record NW_027397186.1, on the reverse strand, counting down.
TTGATAGACATCTAGGTTCTTTCCATAGTTTGGTTATTGTGGACATTGCTGCTATAAACATCGGGGTGCATGTGCCCCTTTGGATCACTACATTTGTATCTTTGGGGTAAATACCCAGTAGTGCAATTGCTGGGTCATATGGTAGCTCTATTTTCAACTTTTTGAGGAACCTCCGTACTGTTTTCCAGAGGGGTTGCACCAGCTTGCATTCCCACCAACAGTGTAGGAAGGTTCCCCTTTCTCTCCATCCTCGACAACATGTCATGACTTGTTAACTCTAGCCATTCTGACTGGTGGGAGGTGGTATCTCATTGAGTTTTGATTTGGATTTCCCTGATGCCGAGTGATGTTGAGCACTTTTTCATGTGTCTGTTGGCCATTTGGATGTCTTCTTTGGAAAAATGTCTGTTCATGTCTTCTGCCCATTTCTGGATTGGATTATTTGTTCTTTGGGTATTGAGTTTGATAAGATCTTTACAGATTTTGGATACTAGCCCTTTATCTGATATGTCATTTGCAAATATCTTCTCCCTTTCTGTCGGTTGCCTTTGGGTTTTGTTGACTGTTTCCTTTGCTATGCAAAAGCATTTTATCTTGATGAAGTCCCAATAGTTCATTTTTGCCCGTATTTCCCTTACATTTGGCGTTGTTTCTAGGAAGAAGTTGCTGCTCCTGAGGTCGAAGAGGTTGCTGCCCGTTTTCCTCTCAAGGATTTTGATGGATTCCTGTCTTACATTTAGGTCTTTCATCCATTTGGAGTTTATTTTTGTGTGTGGTGTAAGGAAATGGTCCAGTTTCATTCTTCTGCATGTAGACACCGACTTTTACAAGCACACTTCACATTTTTATCAAGTAAACTTATATAAATCTTGTAGTATTTACATAAGTAATCATTTAACAGGTCTGAAACAGCACTACAATTTTTATTAGGTGCCTGTTTTATTTCTAATGAATCAGTATTCAAAAATCTCCCAACAAAGCCCGGGTCCAGATGCCTTCACAGTTGGATTCTCTGAAACATTTAAATGATTTGTACCAATATTTCTCAAATGCCTCCAAAAAGTAGAAGAGGAGGGAACACTTCCTAACACCTCCTATGAGGTTAGCGTTACCCACATACCAATGCCAGACTGACACCACAAGAAAACTCCACACCAATATCTCTTCTATATATACATGCAAAAATCCTCCACAAAGTACTAACAAACTGAATCCAACAGCATATTAAGAAGACTATACGTCATGACCAATTGGGATTTATGCACAAAGATGGTTCAACATTAGAAAATCAATGTATTAAGGTGGGCACAGGATGTGCTGAGCACTGGGTGTGATCTGCAACTGATAAATTACTGAACTCTACCTCTGAAACTAATGATGTACTAGATGTTGGCTAATTGAATTTAAATAAAAAATTTTTAAAAACTAAAAAAAATTTTATTCTATAGGCAAATAAATAAATAAATTTATTTATTCTTTAGGCAAAAAAAAGAAAGAAAATAAATGTAATACACCATAGTAACAAAATGAAAAACATCTTTCCATCCTTGGAATGAACTCTACTCGGTCATGGTGTATAATTTTTTATATATTGCTGAATACTATTTGCTAATATGTTGTTAAGGATTTTGGCATCTGTACTCATGGGGGATATGTAAGGTAATTTTTTTTCTTCCATCCTCCCTCCCCCCTCCCTTCCTTATTTCCTCCCTTTATTTCCTTCCTTACTTCTTCCCTTTCTTTCTTTCTTCTTTCTTTTTCTTTTTCTTTCTTTCTTTCTTTCTTTCTTTCTTTCTTTCTTTCTTTCTTTCTTTCTTTCTTTCTTTCTTTCTTTCCTTTCTTTCTTTCTTTCCTTTCTTCCTCCCTTCCTTCCTTCCTTCCTTCCTTTCTTTCTTTCTTTCTTTCTCACTTCCTCTTTCCTTCCTTCCTTCTTTCATTCCTTCCTTCCTTCCTTTGGTTTGAGTATTAGGTTATACCTAGTTTCATAAAATGAATTGAGGAATATTCCCTTCTCTTTTATTTTCTGGGTGGAGATTTTGTAGAATTGATCTTAAATCTCCCCTTACCATTGGATTCTCCAGTAGTAGCATATGGGCCTGGATTTGGGGGAGAGTTGTTAAATTACAGCCTCAATTCTTTTAATAGATGACTTTTCAAATTGTCTATTTCATATAGGGTGAGTTATAGCAGATTGTTTTTTGTAAGGAATTGGTTACTTTTATCTAGGTTTGTCAAACTGATGTGTGTAGTGTTACCCATAGTATAATATACTCTGATTATATTTTTTATGTCTGCACAATCTGTAGTGACATCCTCTTTAAACCATGATTTTGGTCATTTATGTTTTTTCTTTCTTTTTTTTAGTGGTCTTCCTGGAGGTTTGGCAGTTTTATGGATCTTTTCAAAGAAGCAGGTGCTCATTTCATTCATTTCCTCTGTTATTTTTCTCTTAAGTTTCTTTGATTTCTACTCTTTATTACTGTCTACCTTATCCTGCTCTTGGTTCCTTTTGCTGTTCTTTTTCTATATTCTTGAAGTAGAAGCTTGGATGATTGATTTGAAACATTTTTCTGTTTTCTAATGTATGCATTTAGTGGTATAAATTCGCTCTCAGTGCTGCTGAATCCCACAAATTTTGATCTTGAATTTTCATTTTCATTCAGTTTAAATTTTTTAAATTTCCCTTGAGACTTCTACTTTGACCCATGAGTGAGTGAGTGAGCTATTTATTTATTTATTTATTTATTTATTTGTTTGTTTGTTTACAGGAGAATTTCAATTTAATAGATGTACGTATGAGGAATCCACGGTCACGTAAATCTCAAAGGCAATCAGGCAACATGAGGTATAGATGTCATTCTGAACCAAGGAGAATGGAGTAGCGGTGTGGGATTTCAGAGGAAAGGAATGCACTTCACACGGTGATAACAGGAGCAGATGTTTGGCACTGAGATGTTTGACCTACCATATACATGCATCACTCAGATAAAATTTATCTCTGTTAATAACTCTTATTCTGGGAAAGACCCCCAATTTAGATTTTTCTGTGTGCTTAAAGGAGGGACAGAACTTTCTCTCGAGTCTGCAGATTCTCTAGCGCCTTCAGCTCAAATAATCCACATGTCAAAGTGGCCATATTTAGGTGGGGGCTGTCCTGACCCCCTTCAGGTCCCTCCACGAATACTTCCTTGGGAGTGTCACATATTAAATATGGAGCAGGTGTATTGTTTCATCTTGTTGGTCCCGTCTCTTAGTCCCAGCAATAGGTCGGTTTAGTCAAACTAATTTCAGGAGGCAGTAATGCAGGTATATTCTCAAAGTTACACGTATGTTTCAGGTAATCAGGTATCAAATCAAAGGCATTCCTATGGAAACAAAAGAAAAACAAAGGTTCATATTTGGATCAAACGTTAAGCCAGTTTCTGAGTTCTGAGGGTAGCCAGCTGATGAGACTTCTAGATGTCAGACTTAAAGCCTCTAGATAGAGTGAGGGCAGGTAGTGGCAATCTAACAGAACTTTCTGGTTTGCAGTTCGAATGTCTTTGGTGCTCTTCTTGAGTGTCCCATAGAGCAGTAAGCACAAAGAGTGTCAACTAAAGAGCTATTATGGGGATTTCTTTACATCAAGTCATTTATATTTCATTTGCAGGACTTCAGGAAAAGGGAAGGTTTCGTTCTTAAATGATTCCAAGTCAGAAAGGTGGGAGAAAAATCAGAATGTTAGTTTGGAGAGTTGTAGCCTGGCACTGGAGGACCCTTGGAGGAATCAGGACCTAGTCCAGTTTACAGCAAATAGTGTCAAAATCTACTATTTACAAAGATGTGTTATCGAAACATATCTTGTCTCTATAATCACCCTAATTTTTACCAAATATAACCAATAATTTGTTTGCAAAATAACTCTACGCTTATTACCAAAGATAAACAATAATTTTTTTGCAAAATAAGTCTTGCTTGGTTTTCAAGAGCCACTGACCCCATCTCTAACTCCGCAGCTGACCCTGAACAAACGATATGTAGTCTCCCAGCAATCTCTTAACATCCAGAGGGTCCTCTTTGCCCCTGGTATGCCTACAGGAGTAATTCTAGGGCAGGTGAGGGCAGAGGGGCCTGTCTGGGAAGGAGACTTAGGGATGGTAACGTGGGGAGGGGTTGGTGCTGGAGCTGTACCAGCCGGGCCTCTCTCAGCCTTCTGATTCCCTCCTCTCGGCTTCTCGGAGACTTGATCACCCATGATATTGAAAGGGTACCAAATCCTAGAAACAGCATGGCTGCCTCCCTGCAGACCCATGAAAAGAACATGCCCAAGGTGAGGACTCAGTCCCAGTGCTGAGACTGACGCTGAAGGTGGGAGAGATTAGGTAGAAGAGGCAGGTTGGTCTCAGATACCCCCTGTTGGGGTCCTCACTCTAACTTTTTCCTCATCATAGCTTTTGCCCTCGAACCCGAGCACCAAGACACCCAGCCAGCTGGATGGCCTGTCCAACACTATGCAGAATGCCGCCAGCATCGAGAGCTTGAACCTCTCCAACAGTGAGGTGAGGTGTGGTACCCAGATCCTTCTCTGAAAGGAGGTTGGGAGTGCTCACGGGATGGTGACAAGAGTCAGGGAAGTGGATTTGTTGGAGAAGGGAAGGACTGGAGCTGCAGGGTCATCCTGGTCATCTCTCTCTGCTCCACGTGTTTCCTCCCCATAATTATAGGTGAAGTCTGCAGGGGAGTTGGACGAGGGCAAAAGTCTGCAGCCAGAAGAGATGAGTACCGATAGAAGTGCCCTGTGCACCGCCCTCCCTGATAAATCAACCAACATAAGGTCAGTTGTACACTGTGTCACCCCGTGGGACTCTGAACTATGCCTGACGGTGCCTGTTTGGAGGAGGCAGCAGCTCTGTTCCTTTGGGGGGACCAGAGGCCCTATGCTTTCTTCTCTGTGTCCCTCGCCTGTGCTTAGACATCTCCTTCCTTTCCTCTGACCTGCTCACCAGTTTGTCTGGTCTGAGGCCCGTTTGCAGGTTGTCTGCACCCAGCCTTCTCTGGTGTGCCATCCCCAAAGTGTGATCTACGAAACAGGGCTCCCCTTCCTCACTAGGACCAGAGTGACCACCTTGAGCCCGGTGCTGGTGCCCTGGACAGAGCGGGGCCCTCCAGCCCAGGGCCTCATGCTGAGATGGGCCTTTCCGCCTCCCTGCCGAGACAGGGCTTCCCTCCCTTGTTCTGAGAGGGACCCTCTTTTCCTTGAACCAAATGTATCCCCCCTCCAATTCCAGGCTGCCTTGGTGGTTTTCCTGCCGCATGCTGAGGGCCGAGGTCCTGGGGGACTGCCATCATGACATCCGTTCCTCTGACCCCCTGCGGGGAGCCGGGCCCTCCTTGGGAGAAACCAGGATTCCCTGAGTCAGGGGGCCAGAAGTGGGTGACTGCCAGTGAGCAGAGGGCTTCCTGAGACAGGAATGGAAGCCAGAGGGCAGAGGTGCTTGAGAGGGCAGGAGGACAGGCCTCTCAGAGGCACTGCCCCCTCCCCTCCCTCCGCACGTCACCTCATCCAGACTGGTCCTTCAGAGGAGCCCTGTGGGTAGCCCGACATGGGTATAATCCCTCAGGCAAGGAACCGACTGGGACAGGCACAGGTGCACTGGGGTCATCAGGAGGGAAGGCGGTGATCATAAGAGGGAACCACAGACCCTCAGCTCCATGCTGACCTGGGGCTTGACCCTCTACTCCCTCTGGGGAAGGTCTCCTGCCCCCGTGGCTGCTTCGTTCCCCATGCCCGGCTCAGACTGAGTTCACACAGGTGACAAAGTTTCAACCGGCGTGCAGTGGGCCCCCAGCCCAACACTGGCATGTTTTCCATTCCTACGTCGGATGCCAGGGCCAGCCAGGGCAGATGAAGGAAAGGACCGCAGGCAGAGAGCCATTTCCCCCTTCTCCTCTCTTCCTCCCTGACCCTCACCACCATGGTAGAGCTTCTGTCCCTTCCTTTTGTTTTGCTTTCTCTCCCTCTTTTGTCTCTACTCCCCTATGTCTCTCTCACCTTTCCCTTCCTACCTTCAACCCCTCTTCTGTCTTCATCCCCCTCGCTCTCCCCCTCTGCCTCCTGGTTCCTGCCTCACTCACCTCCTTGCCCCAGCATCCTGGGCTACCCTGGGGGGTGTCATGGTCCTGCAGCGTGCTGGACCCCTAGTTAGGTAGCAGAGCCCTGGGCTTCCACCCCATTCCCTCTTCTCTCTGGAGCCTTTGGTAGGGACCTGAAGGAAGGAAGGGAGGCAGGAAGGAGAAGGCAGCCCTGGAGCCTGGGCTCCAAATGTTGCTTCTGGTGGCACTGGAGATGGGAGTCAGGACAGTTTAGGTGGGATCCACCCAGGGGTAAAGAGAGGGAGGAGGGGGTGGGTCGAGGAATGGAATCAGAGAGAGGAGGGGGAAGAGAGTGTGTGCTTTCCCTCTAGGCCCATCCACAAGGGAGGTGCCAAGGGCTCTGGAAGCCTAGGACACTGCAGTGTAGGTGGGACATACTGGGCTGTGTGTCAGGTGTAAGTGTGCTTGCTCTCATGATGAAGGACACCTGCAACGTTTCACTGACTTTTCTGTTTTGTCTGGATTTCTGCAGCTCCATCCTGGAATTGTTTCCCAAGTTACTATGCCTGGTAGGTGTATTCGTTGATCATTGACTCCTCTGCTGGCACTGATGCTGCCCCAAACCTGCCCTGAAGCCATTTAGGTCTTGCAGAAGTTACAATTTTCATGACCCTTCAATCTCATGGAGGTCCAGATCCATGTGGGAACCCAACAAGGGCTCCAGATCGCCTTCAACCATGTTCTCCAGGGGCATCAGGGACCCCAAGACAGGGACCCCAAATGTAGTCTTGCCCATGTAATTTCCAGGGCCCTTTCGCACCTGGCCTCTGACCCTCACCCTCTCCGGGGCCCATCCTTTCCCTGATTGTTCAGCACCAGCTCCTGGTCCACACTGCCCACTCCCTCTTCCTTTCCCCAGGACAGCCAGGACTCACCTTCACCAACCAGCCTCAGTATTGCAGCCCACAAGAGGTTACCGACCTGCAAGGTGAGGAGGGCGGATCAAGCCGGGCTTTGGGTGGTGCGTGAGGAGGGGTTATCAGCCGTGGTCCTGAGGACTGTTGTGATTCCAGGGAAGCTTCTTTGGATCTGATGCCCTGAAGAGTCTAGTCCTGCAATTCCTGCAGCAGTAAGTACTCCTGGGAATCTGGGGAAGGGGTTGGCTGGGATGGGTGAGGCCACCCAAGCTCAGGACTGCCGACTGGGTCTTGAAATCTCATTTGGGATCCACACCACAGAGACAGACGGTCCTCATTGCCCTCCCACAGGTACTACTCGATCTACGACTCTGGAGACCGTCAGGGTCTCCTCGGTGCCTACCACGATGAGGCCTGCTTCTCCCTGGCCATTCCCTTCAACCCCGAGGAGTCAGCCCCGTGAGTAGCAAAGCTCCAACTCTGCTCCTGGGCCCTGTGGCTCCCCAGTGGATACTGGGCAGCTCCTGGAAACACCCACACCGGCCAGACCACCACCTCCTGTTCCTCTTTCTCTCTAGAAGCAGTTTGTGCAAATACTTCAAGGAAAGCAGGAATATGAAGAAGCTCAAGGACCCCTGTGCGTGTGTGATGGGGAAGACTGGGCAGGGAAAGGGGTGTGAAGTGATCATTTTAGGGCCTAGGGTGTGGCAACCCTTGACCTTTGCTTGTTTCTCCTCCCCCACCCCCATAGCCCTGCGTGTTCAGCTGCTGAAGCATACAAAATGTGACATCATGTGCTCCCTCTGTGTGCTGCCTCAAACTCAGCATGACCTCAGCTCCTTCATGGTGGACATGTGGTTCCAGACGGTGAGCACCAGCTTCCTCCCTCGGGCAGCCGCAGAAAGCCACGGGTGGGTAGGAAGTTTAGGTGACTTAGCACCTGGGTTCTTCCCTTTCACGGAACGATGCTCTGTTTCTCTGTCAACGGGGTGTTCAAGGAAGGTGCGTGTGTGTAGAACCTCCTCCCCAGATGCATCTCTGCTCTCTCCCTGCTGGCTGGGCTCCCTCTCAGAACGCTCCCAGCTTCCCTGGTGCCTTCCCTTCTCTTCCTATTCCTGATGTGTTCTCCCATCTCCACGCTGCCCTCAAAGCATCCTGGTCTGAACTAGGTCTGTGCCGGTCTGCCCCACACAGCTTTGGCTTTAGGGACACAGTCTGTGGAGTTGGACAGCTCTCACCCTAGATCCTTACTCTGTGACCTTGGGCTCTTAACCTGGAAGTTTCCTCATTTGCTAATGGAACTAATAATGTGCATCTCTTGGGTATCTGTGAAAAATGCATCAAATGAACTAATGAAGTGGTTGTCACAGGACCTGGCACATAGGAGGGGTCCTTGTCACTGGGAGCAGATGGCTGCTATTGTTGCCATCCCCATACTGGACACTCTGACCTCCAGAGAACAATTGTCCCCTTCAGCACGAATATCAAGCGAGACCCTGACTCAAGAATGCCGTGTGAGCGTGTGAAGCATCTATGACTCTAAGGGAGTCTTGTTGTTTGTTATTTGCTGTTGAAGTGGGAGGATTGTCTCAGTTCTGTGTTCATCTAAACCTTCACTGCTGTGCCTGAGAGCAATTCCAGGTGAGTGCTGTCTTGTGGATGGAACTCCCAACTCAGCCTGGGCTCAAGGGTGTGGGAATGTGGTTATGCAGTCCTCAGAATTTTCTCAATATGGTAGAAAGCAAACAGGTAGACCCAAAATGTCTAGCTTAGTGGTCAAGGGCATGGGGTCTGGAATCGAAGTGTGGGTTATCTTCCTGACCCCACCATTCACCAGGGGTTTTACCTTGGTGAAGTCACATGACCTCTCTGTGACTCAGTATCTTCTTCTGAAAATGAAGATTAGACTGCCCATTCCTTGGGCTGTTGTACAGAGTAAATGCAGGTATAAAATTGTCCTTGATCTGGGGGCGCCTGAGTGGCTCAGTTGGTTAGGCATCCCACTCTTGATTTCGGCTCCGGTTTTGAGATCGAGCCTGGCATTGGGCTCTGTGCTCAGCGGGGAGTCTGCTTCTCTCCCTCTCACTCTCTCTCTGCCCTTCACTCCCCCCGACTCTCTCTCTCTAAAATAAATAAATAAATCTTTTAAAAAATAAAATAAAATAAAATAAAATTGTCCTTGGTTTAGGTATAAACCTATAAATGTGGGGAAGGTGGCAGACAATCTCCAAAGGTTGACTCTGTGGGAGGGCTACAGGTACCAGCCAAGGAGTCTGGGAGGCAGACATAGTAGAGGGTATGGAAGGAGTCTGGTTACTGAGTGGCAGTGGAAACAGGGTTATTATTGGGGGGGTGGGGTTATCCTTCTGTCGGTGCATGATCACCTTTTGAAATGGATTTCTTTCATTTAGCATAATTCCCCTGAGAGCCATCCAATTTGTTAAGTGGATTGATAATCCGTTCCTTTTTATCACCAAATAGTATTCCATGATATGGATTTACCAGTTTCCTTAACCATTCACCTATTGAAGGACGTCTGGGCTGTTTCTACTTTTTAATTATTGTGAATAAAACTGTTAGGAACATAAAACTGTTGAGAACTTTCATGTGAACACAAATTTTCATTTCTCTGGGTAAATGGCCTAGAGTGCAACTGCTGTATTATCCAGTTATTACAAGTTTAGTTTTGGGGAAAAAAATGCCAGATTGTTTTCCAGAGTGCCTGCAACATTCTGCATTCTCACTAGCAATGTCTGAGGGACTCAGTTTATCCATAGATTTCATTGCATTTGGTGTTTTCACTATTTTTTCACCATTCTGATAAGTGTGTTCCTATTGTGCATTTCCATGATGATTAAAGATGATAATTTATTTTCATATGCTTATTTTCCATTAGTAAAAACTCTGATTCTTTTGTTTTGTGCATTTCCTAATTGGACTGAGAGGTCAGAAGGTAGCTTCTGAGTCCTGGCTCAGGCTAACAGGCAGAATCAGAGAGGGTGAAGCTCCTCAAGACTTAACTTTTCTTGGCAAGGAGGGCCGGAAGTGGGGCTGCAGCTGCTTAATCTGCCTTAGATTACGATGGATCTTGGATTGGTAATAGGTTGAAGAGGTGGGAGAATCTGTGGGTCCATCTGTGGGGATCTGGCTAGAACAAAAAAAAAAGGAAGCTGTGAGGTGGAAAAAAGCAGTGGAAGAAGAGAGATATGGGGTGGGAGGAAATGCCTTCTACATGATGCTAGATCCAATATTTTCAACCTCCCCTATAGGATGCAAAACATTCTTCTCTTATACCTGTGGTTTTCAACTCCGGATATACACTAAAATCCCCTCCAATGCCCAGACTCGAGAAATTGAATCGGAATCTCTAAGGGTAGATCCAGCCATCAGTATTTTTAAGGCTCCTCAATTGATTCTCATGAGCGGTCAAAGTAGAAAGCCTTATCTAATGGTATCTTAGTTTTCTAGGGCAAAGATACCACAGACTGAGTGGATTCAACAACAGAAGTTCATTTCTCACAGTTCTGAAAACTAGAAAGCCAAGACCCAATATTTATAGCATTGATTTCTTCTAAGGCCTCTCTTCTTGCCTTGCAGGTGGTCTCCCTCTTGCTCCTTCTTCACATGGTCATCCTTCTGGGCACACACACCCTTGGTATCTCTCTGTATGTCCTAAACTCCTCTTAGAGGTACTCTAATCAGATTGGATTAGGGCCAACCCTTATGGCCTCTTTCTATCTTGATTATCTCTTTAAAGGCCCTGTCTTCGAACCCAGTCATGTTCTGAGGTACAGGCCGTTAGAGCTTCAACATATGAATTTGGGTGGGACACAGTTCAGTCCGCAACAGATGGTTTAAGTAATATCTTGGTCTGAGAAGTTCAGCTGCCTTTCAGATTTTGATGTGGTCTTTTACCGGAAACACTACTGTCCCAACTAAATTTGATATTCTATTGTTTGTTTAAAGAATTTATTTATTCCTTTGACACAGCGAGAGGAGAGAGCAAGCACAAGCATGGCGGAGAGGCAGAGGGAGAAGCAGACTCCCTGCTGAGCAAGGAGCCGGATGTGGGGCTCAATCCCAGGACCCTGGAATCACGACCCGAGCCAAAGGCAGCCGCTTAACTGACTGAGCCACCCAGGTGCCCTGGGATTCTGTTATTAAGAAAGAAGGATAATTGGTATAGAATATATGTTACACTTTTATACCCAAAGCGGCTAGAAGTATTCAGCGGTACTGAACCTGCTGATGAAGTCCGTGTTTGTGGTGAGGGATAGAAAGGAACCAAGTGTGTCTTTTAGAAGGTGGATCTTTGCAACTGGGTTAGGGTGGTTTTCTTAGATGAGGATTTGAGTGGAGGGTCAGGTTTAGTGCAATGCCAGGATATTGACAGTTCTGTTTTGGTCATGTTGTTTGTGGAGCCTATGAAAAAATCTGGGTGGGGCCATGTTGTTGGATATATGTCTGGAGCTCCTGATGATATTCTTGGCTATAGCAAAAACAAAACAAAACAACTATACAGTTTAAGAGAATAATTCAATCGGAAAATACTTGATTCCACATAGGAGCAGGACTCAGCTCTAGATTCTGGAAGGGATGTGAAGACATTTTGTGTTTTTTTGTTTTAATCCTGTAAATATTTTTTAATTATTTATTTATTATTTGATGTAGTGTTCCGTGATTCATTGTTTGCCTATAATACCCAGTGCTCCATGCAATATGTGCCCTCTTTAATGCCCATCACCAGCTGACCCATCCCCCCACCCCCCTCCCCTCTAGAACCCTCAGTTGGTTTCTCAGAGTCCATAGTCTCTCATGGTTCATCTCCTCCTCCGATTTCCCCCCCTTCATTTTTCCCTTCCTACTATCTTCTTTATTTTTTTTTAACACATAATGTAGTATTTGTTTCAGAGGTACAGGTCTGTGATTCAACAGTCTTACACAATTCGCAGCTCTCACCATAGCACATACCCTCCCCAATGTCTATCACCCAGCCACCCCATCCCTCCCGCCCACACCACTCCAGCAACCCTCAGTTTGTTTCCTGAGATTAAGAATTCCTCATATCAGTGAGATCATATGATACATGTCTTTCTCTGATGGACTTATTTAGCTTAGCATAATACCCTCTAGTTCCATCCAGTCGTTTCAAATGGCAAGATTTCGTGTTTTTTTAATGGCTGCATAATATTCCATTGTATGTATATACCACATATTCTTTATGGACATCTTGGCTCTTTCCAAGTTTTGCTATTGTGGACATTGCTGTTATAAACGTTGGGGTGCACATACCCCTTCGGATCACTACATTTGTATCTTTGGGGTAAATACCCAGTAGTGCAATTGCTGGGTCATAGGGTAGCTCTATTTTCAATTTTTTGAGGAACCTCCATACTGTTTTCCAGAGTGGCTGAACCAGCTTGCATTCCCACCAACAGTGTAGGAGGGTTCCCCTTTCTCTGCATCCTCGCCAACATCTGTCATTTCCTGACTTGTTAATTTTAGCCATTCTGACCATTGTGAGGTGGTATCTCATTGAGGTTTGGATTTGGATTTCCCTGATGCCAAGTGATGTTGAGCACCTTTTCATGTGTCTGTTGGCCATTTGGATGTCTTCTTTGGATAAATGTCTGTTCATGTCTTCTGCCCATTTCTTGATTGGATTATTTGTTCTTTGGGTGTTGAGTTTGATACGTTCTTTATAGATTTTGTATACTTGCCCTTTATCTTATATGTCATTTGCAAATATCTTCTCCCGTTCTGTCGGTTGCCTTTGGGTTTTGTTGACTTTCTTTTGCTGTGCAAAAGCTTTTTATCTTGATGAATTCCCAATAGTTCATTTTTGCCCTTGCTTCCCTTGCCTTGGGCGATGTTTCTAGGAAGAAGTTGCTGCGGCTGAGGTCAAAGTGGTCGCTGCCTGTGTTCTCCTCTAGGATTTTGATGGATCCCTGTCTCACATTTAGGTCTTTCAACCATTTGGAGTCTATTTTTGTGTGTGGTGTAAGGAAATGGTCCAGTTTCATTCTTCTGGTTGTGGCTGTCCAATTTTCCCAACATCATTTGCTGAAGAGACTGTCTTTTTTCCATTGGACATATTTCCTGCTTTGTCGAAGATTGGTTGATCATAGAGTTGAGGGTCCATTTCTGGGCTCTCTGTTCTGTTCCATTGATCTATGTGTCTGTTTTTGTGCCAGGACCATACTGTCTTGATGATGACAGATTTGTAATAGAGTTTGAAGTCTGGAATTGTGATGCCGCCAGCTTTGCTTTTCTTTTTTAACATTCCTCTGGCTATTTGGGGTCTCTTCTGGTTCCATACAAATTTTAGGATTATATGAAGACATTTTAAAAATCACCTTACTGAGCTATAACTTATGTTCAATATAATGCATCCATTTTAGGTGTATAATTCGATAAATTTGGATAAGTTCATTCACACATGTAACCACCACAGTGGACATATAGAACATTGATAATGAAGGCTTTTAAGATCCCTATCACTTTCTTCATGAAGCTCATCATGTTGTTAGAGAGAAAGAAATGCATGCACATAAGTTAGAGAAAGATATAAGGAAGTAAAGGTTAAGTTTCAATGACTGTAACAGTTCTTGAAGGATGTTACTTTGGTGAGGATAACCATTGGGAAATACCTGGCTCTAATGCAAATACATTTGGGGCAGGAAGCTTGCCATCAACATAAATGGTCAAGGGAGAAGTCAGACCAGGCCAAGACTTTCATCTCCCCAAATATCTCACCAGTCTGAAATGCCCATAATTATTCACCACTTTGGCTTAAAATATTTAGAATTATCTTTGGAATATAAGTTATAAATGCACCTAAATTTTTCAAGAGCGATGTTTGTGGGATACATAGAAAGCCAGCGCTCCACTAACATATGCTTATGGTGTCACTGTAAAATTTTCTGGCTACCACCATATTAGAGGGTAGGGAACTTCAGGACAAATGAGGGATTAGCTACTCAATAGCTTCTTAACTCCTGTTTTCTTCTAACCTGACAGTAGAAAGATTTTCTTCCTTTGGGATATCCTAAATCATTTTTGGTGGCAAGCCCCATCAGGAAGCATGTGACATTTGTTTTAGTCCAGAGAAATGGAGGATTTTATTAGGAGCATGAGTTCATCTAGGGACTGGGGGAAGCCCTAGAAAATGTGTGTGTGTGTGTGTGTGTGTGTGTGTGTGTGTGTGTGTGTGTGTGTGTGTTTGTCAGAGGGAGGTATAAACAAAGTCCATGGGCTAATACATTTTTTAATATCTATGTTTATTCACATTAATGGTAACATGTACAAAGTGGCCATGGTGGGAGAGATGGAGGCTATGCCTAGGCCCAACAGTATGAGTCTTGACTTATCTAGGTGGATACAGCTTTGCTAATGTTGAATGTTTAATCTTCCAGCCACAGAAACCAACGTTGATCACCAAATATAGGACTAGTTGAATAGATTGGGCCTTTTCACTCTGAAAAGCCGATGACTCTTTTGAGAGGAATATAACATACTGAGGGTGATGATTTGCCTGCAGGGTCTTGGCCATCACCTTTATCTGAGAGTATAGTGTTTGATCTACTGTCATGGAATTCTCAGAAAAGATCATATCAAACAAAGAGGCCCACTTTATAGCAACAATGTATGGAAATGGACCCACAAACATGGAATTCACCCTCTTATGACATTTTGCACCACCCAGAAGCTGCTGCCTAATAAAGGATTGGAATGGGTTGCTGAAGGCCTAGGTGAAGTTCTGTTTAAAGAACTTAACAGAATTGGGAGTCATCATCTAGGACTCAATATACACCATGAGTAAAAGACTTTTGTATGGTTCTGGATAGTACCTGGATCTGGAAAACAAGGGCGTATAAGCAGGACCCATCCCTTGCCATCATTCCAATTGACTAAGTTGGAGAAATTTGGGTGCCTGGTTTCTAGAACTCTGGGTTATTGACTTATAAGCTACAAATTCTACTCATGCACTTTGTCCTCCTCATGCTCATCAACCATCCTGTAATAGAGGATTCACCATCCTGGCAGAGGTAATTGACTGTTATCAAGAGAGGGTATGGAAAGTATTACACATTGAGGGCAGGAAGAAATATGTTTGGCTACTAAGCAATCCATTGAGTGCTGCTTAGTACTCCCCTGCCCAGTTTTGACAGTAAAAGGATAATGGAGAAACCCAGGCCAAGAAGAATAGAATGACCAGGAATGAGGGTCTAAATAATGCCACTCATAACCCATTACAACCATCAGACTTGGGGGCTGAAGATGAAGGGAATCTAGAATGGGTAGTGGACAAAAGAGATGAGTATTTGTTGTGGCCACAAGACCAGATGCAGATATGGGCTGGTAATTATTATCTTCTAAGTTTCCTTCAGTAATACAGACCCATGGAGTTTTCTGGGCATATGTGGAGAAGTGGATCCAATCACAGCAAATGGTAGAGAGACAGTGAGGAACTCAGAGTAATGTTGCCTTGGTATCCCCTTCAGAGAATGACTTGTTGCCCACCCTGTGGCAACTGATATCAGCAGATAGCCTTCAGCTATCAGCGGTTTCTGGGATAACCTCTGCTGCCGAAAGCTGTCTTGCCCATAAGTCATGCCCTTCCTATGGTGTTCCTCATTGATGGAGGTAGGGTATAAAGGTCCAGCCCTTTAGGCCCAATGCCTGACAAATCTAGTGGAATGTGTTAGCTCCTCAACTCAACATGGAGTGGGCAAAAGCTATCACTAGACTTGCATCATAAGCTGACTTTTACCTTGGCTTAATCCTACTTCTTCCTCCTCCAATCTGTAGTTTTTTATCCGTATGGAACTCTGTCATAAATATCCAGCATATTAAATTCAATCTCAAAGATTGTCTCCTGAGACCACCTTATGACCCCTTCAAGCTCTTCTCAATGAGAACTTGCATATTTGTCTGTTTTGGTTTTCTTAATGCTACATTTCTAGCATCTAGAAGAGTGCCTGTAACATAGTAGAACCTCAATAATTATTGGTTGAATAGGCATGTAAAATGGTACAACCACGTTGAAGAACAGTTTGGAAGTTTTGTACCTACCATATAATATATCCATTCTACTCCTAGATAATTATTCAAGAGAAATGAAAGCATATGTCCACCCAAGGACTTGTGCATAAGTTTCATAACAGCTTTATTCATATAGCTCAAAACTAGAAACAAGTGAAACATCTACCACTTGGTGAATGGAAAAACAAATTGTGGAGTACTACTCAGCAATAAAAGGAACAAACTATTGATACACTTAACGACATGATGAATCTCAAAATAATTGTGCTGAATCAAATAATCTAGAAGAAAAAGAGTATAAGATTGTATTTTTCCATTTATGTAAAAGTCTAGAACATGCAAACTGATTTATAGTAACAGAAAGCAAATCAGTTCTTGTCTGGGGGTGGTAGGGGGGTGTAGGGGGGAGTGGGGAAGAATTAGAAAAGAGCATGAGAAATTTGGGAGGGTTAATTAATACGTCCATTATCTTTATAACAGTTATGATTGCATGCATGTGTCAAAACTTAACAAGTTGTGCAGTCTAAGTGTATACAGTTAATTGTATGTCAATTAGACCTCAAAAAGTCTGTTAAAATAAATATTGATTGGATAAAAGAATGAACTCATAACCTAGGACAGTTGTTTCCCAGAAACCTACCTCAAATGTATATTCTGTTTCACAGTTCACAATTGAGTAACCAGGCCCCTAAATTTTCACTCTCTGAGAATCTTAAGAATGGGTTTCAGAAACATAATTGACCCTTCTATCCTTACCTTTTATATGGAAGACTCAACAAACACAGCCCCACCCCAAACCTTGGTAAAAAACTGGTATGAAAGAAAGGACTTCTTAGACAAGCCCCTCTGATCTGGCCAAGACTAGGCAGCAGTGAACACAGTTGATATTTCATGGGCAAAAGTGGACTTGCTGAAATTGTTGGCACTAGGCAGGAACATCATAGCTCCAGGCTACACCATATGTTGAAAAAGACATTGTGGGCCATTGGCTGAAAAATCCCTGTGGTGAAGAAGAACTGTATTTGAAGTTATGAGAAGGAAATGAGAAAATCAATGTGACAAAAAAAATTATATACAACTCTCTCATACTTTAAAAAGGGGGGATATAAAAAAGGATTCTTTATGTGCTAGAACAGGGTAATGTATGTGAGGATTCAGTGATAAGCTGAGAGAAGTAAATGGCTCCACCTAGGACAGAGAGTTGGAGAGAAGGAGGTTGTTCAAGAAGGACAGGGGCTGATACTCTTCCATCTCATAAGACTGCAGGGAAGGGAGGCAAGACTGCCTGATGGAAAGAGTCTGATGAAGTTTTATTGTGCACTGTGCCAGGTAACCTCTCCCATTGTACTCCTGAGGATATCAATAAAAGGCACCTTGAATATTTTTTGAAATTAAATTTATTATTAGTTGAAAGGTGGGAGATGGATTTCAGCACCTGCTGTCAAAAGTGGCCCTAAGTGCCCCAATAATATCCTGCTTCAATAAGGTTGCCACCCTTTACTGCAAATTATTTCAACCAAATTTGAATGGTTAAATATGGGTTTTACCTTCAGAGAAATGTAATAATTCTGAAGAAACTTAGAAGTTTCAAACTTGCACAAACAAGCACAGCTGCAGGAGATGCTCCAGTCTTCTTTGCAGAGGTTTTAAAACCATTGAGTGGATTTGACAGGTGCCTGCTTCTTCCCACTCCTACCCTGTGCTTGCCCCCTCCTCTGCCTGTTCAGTTGACTGTCTGCCAGTCCTAAGAAGAGAAGTTCTAGATTGCGGTGGTCTTTTTTTGGCAGCTTGATTTTTAAAACAAACATTTATCAACTTTACCCCACTCCAATGCCAACAGAATGATGAACTACCTGTTGTAGGATGAGATGCAATGACTATTACAGGAACCAGTAAAATAGAGTGAGGGTATAAAGAAAATTAGGGTTAGTGTTGAGCGTGAGGTAGGAATCCTAGGTGTTTCAAATAGTACAAAATATAAGGGTGATTAAAGGCTCTGCTTTAGATGCTTTTACTGACTCCTCCAGTAATCAAATCCATACTCTGGTCTCTGCCTTGGGAGGTACTTAGGACTACCACGTTTTTAGTCTTTTAGGATTCTGCAATTTGTTTTTTAGGGACTTGGTATTTAGTTTCTGTGGTCTGCTCAAGAGTTATTACAGATCCATCTGTTTTCCAGCTTCCAAAATTTTGCTCAGATTTTTTTTTTGTCTGCTGTCCTTTTTTCCCACCTTTTTTTCATTTGAGGAGGTTTTCTACTGAGATCAAAAAAGCATTTGTATTCAATTTTCCAGGAATAAGCAGAAGTTCATGAATAGATTTTTCTAACAGTCCACTATGCTTTCATTTCTGGAATAAATTCTTTGTAATCTTATTTCTTTATAAAATATTGGTTGGTTCAATTTGGTAATATTTTATTTAGAATTTTTACATCCATAATTATACATGTACTATAATTTTCCTTGCTTATATTATCTTTTTCTAATGCTTTGTGTCCAATTTTACTAGCTTTACAAGAGAAGTTTTTTCTTATTGATTTTAATGATAAATGTTTTCTCATCTGGACAAATTAGTGGATATAAATACATCTGAATAAATAAAAAGAAGGATAGTCTTAACATGCAGAAAGGGACCATTACTATTTCAAAAGCACTGCTCTATGAAAGGAGGCCAAAAAAAAAAAAAAAACCCTTCAGTGCATGGACTATTACCAATGAAACTAGGATAAAAGGTTGCTTTGTTCAGGAGATTTCATTAAAATGGCTTTGTTAGTTATAATGTCTATCTTGAGGAAGAGCCAATAAATTATGTTTTTTATTAGATATCAGTGTTTTTTTTAAGTTTTTATCTAAATTCCAGTTAGTTAACATACAGTGTAAGATTAGTTTCAGGTGTACAATATAGTGATTCAGAATGGCTAAAATCAACAATACAAGAAACAACAGGTGTTGGCGAGGATGTAGAGAAAGGGGAACCCTTTTGCACTGTTGGTGGGAATGCAAACTGGCACAGCCACTCTGGAAAACAATAAATTATGAGTGAATAGTGTCTTGCTTGTTCACCTCCATGGTGATATGTAAGACAAAAGAAAAATCCTGAGTGGATC
Source organism: Callorhinus ursinus (assembly GCF_003265705.2). Taxonomy (NCBI): domain Eukaryota; kingdom Metazoa; phylum Chordata; class Mammalia; order Carnivora; family Otariidae; genus Callorhinus; species Callorhinus ursinus. Next base: position 738,360 of record NW_027397186.1, on the reverse strand, counting down.
CTCACAGTGCTCAGCTTTCTTCCCAGGTCAGGCCAGAACAACCCTTCACAGTGGCAGATTCAGGAGGGAGTCCCAATGTTCTCCCTTATCCTTCCTTCCATCCTGCAATTTTCAACTAGCTATCTACAGTTATTCCTTTGCCCATGTTATCCCTTATTATGCCATGCCTTGGTACTAGGTGATTTAGATGAGAATCATCACGATGGTTAATTTTATGTGTCAACTTGACAAGGCCACAGGGTGCCCAGATATTTTGGTAAAATGTTATTTCTGGGTGTGCCTATGAGGATGTTTCTGGATGAGGTTAGAATTTGAGTTGATAAACTGAGTAAAGCAGATTTCCCTCTTCAGTGTGGGTGGGCATAATCTAATTGGTTGAGTGCTGGAGCTGGAATTCTCCCAAGAGGTAAGACTACATCATTGGACAGGGTTTCACTTCCAGTTCTTTAATTAGATAGTGGAAATGAGTAACCTCTTGATAACCCACAGCCCCCAGGGAAATCTGTTGACTGCTTCTTCCTGTTGAGTAAGCTAGATCACTTTCAGAAGCTTCACTTAATCTTTAAATATCTCTCAGGCCACCTATATAAGATGCTCAGGGATTGTATGTAAAAGTTTTTCTGAAGATACAAAGACCAAGATCTCCAGAATGCCTCTCTGAAACTCGTCAGGTTAGAGGCAAGCATAGGTTTCCTTTCCATAAATTTATGCTGAATCATTTGGGAGCACTGGCTCCACACCTAGGGTCCTGGTCGGCTAGGGGCTATTAACTGTTAGAGGGAAGAAGGATATATGCATGGACTATAACTATCATTCATTCACACATTCATTCATTCATTCATCCAAGCTGCTAGTGCATGTCAAGCATAATGATAAGAAGGGAAAATAGGACCATAAAAAATTCAGGCAATGTCTTTGTCTTCCTGAAGCTTAAGAATCTATATAGAGAAATGCAACAGGCTCTGGAGTAAGGGAAGTATTTGGGCCCCTAGAGTGTCTAACCCCAGTTTACAAGGTCAACTCTTCCCCTTCTGCATGTCTCATAGACAATGCCGTGGCATGACCTAGAATAGAAAGCTGTTCACCAGGAGCCTGTCCATTGTGTAAATAAAAGGCTGAGGAACCAGCTTTCCAAACATTCCACCCAATAAAACACTTAGTCCTTATTATGTGCAGAAATATACTAAAATTTCATTTAATTCTCATAACAATTTGAGGAGCATGACTATTTTCTGTCTATATCTAATTAGGAAGTTAAGATTAAGGAAGATTGAGTGTCTTAAAAGAAAATAGAAGGCATATTGGTAATAGGAAAATGTTAAACTTTGAGCTATGAATTATTAACTAGTATAATATACTGGCTCCCATCCTTCAGGTCCAGGCCAAAGTAGTGGCAAAGCACATTTCTCAGTCCAGTGCTTGGAAGTTTATTGGCCCTTAGAGAATCATATGAACTGGAGAAGCTGTAAGATTATGGAAGCCTAACATGCCATCCTCCTGCCTGCTCTGTATCATTGTTCCTGCCTCTGCTCTCTTGTCTCTTATAATAATGCCAACTTGACACTGGGCTTTGGTTTTTTTTTAAAGATTTTATTTATTTATTTGAGAGAGAGAGAATGAGAGATAGCACGAGAGGGAAGAGGGTCAGAGGGAGAAGCAGACTCCCCACTGAGCAGGGAGCCTGATGCGGGACTCGATCCCGGGACTCCAGGATCATGACCTGAGCCGAAGGCAGTCGCTTAACCAACTGAGCCACCCAGGCGCCCAACACTGGGCCTTGTTTTGACTGAATTATGTTCTCCCAAAAGTCATATGTTGAAGCCCTAATTCCCAGTGCCTCGGAATATGACTACATCTGGAAATGGGATCTTTAAAGAAGTGATTAAGTTAAAGTGAGGCTGTTATATACCTTAATCCATTCTGACTGGTGTCTTCATAAGAAGAGGAGTTTAACAAAAAGCAGAATCAGACCCATAAATACAGAGAACAAACCATTGGTGACCAGAGGGGAAGGGAGTCAGGAGACGGGCAAAATGAGTGAAGGGGAGTGGGAGAAACAGACTTCCAGTTATGGAAAGAATGTCATGGCAATAAAAGGCACAGCATAGGGAATATAGTCTGAGATACCGTAATAGCATTGTATGGTGACACTTGTGCGCATGGCACAACCTATAGAGAAGTTGAATCACTATGTTGTACACCTGAAACTAACGTAACATTGTGTGTCAACTATACTCAAATATAAAAATTTTAAATAAGTAAATCCATTTTTGTTCTTTTTAAAGGAGCTTAAGACACACAGACACCAGGAGTGTGCGTGCACAGTGAGACAACCATGTGAAGAGGCAGCAAGAGGGCACCCATCTGCAAACCAGGGAGAGAAGCCTCAGAAGAAACCAAACCTACCAACACCTTGATTTTGGACTTCTAGACTCCAGAACCATGAGAAACAAATTTCTGTTGTTAAACCACCTAGTCTGAGGTATTTTTGTTATGGCAGCCCAAATAGTCTAATACAAGCTTTATGAACATGTTGCAGAGTTTTGTAGGTTATAAAGCAGGTACAAAAGCCTGTCAGAGAAAAGATGAAAGTAAAGTGATGATCAATGACCAGTAAAACTAAGAGAAAGATGGTTTATTTGTATTTGTGTCAGGCAAAGTAGATATCAAGCATTATTTGAAATAAAGAAGGTTACTATATAATCATAAAAGAAAATTTATTAAAAAGATAAAAATTCTGAATTTACATTCACCTGATAACATAGCTTTAAAAATATATAAAGCAGTAAGTAACAAAGTTACAAGTAACAGATAGTAAAAGTCATTTTTGTTTATACAACAAGGAAATTCATTTGCTTATATAATTGAGAGTCCAGAAGAAGAGGCTTCAAGGTTAGTTGATCCAGTGACTCCAGGGTATAAAGATTCAGGCTCAGTCTTGAACCATTCACTGTGGCCAGGGACATAGGTTTATTGGGTTCAAGTAGACTAACTCTGGACACACTCTTAGAGCTAGTGGTCAAATTCCTCCCAAACACATGACTGTATGAGAGAAGTAGTGTGCTTATATACCTTAATTTAAATATACTTTATTGTTAAAGAATGCTTACCGTCATCTTAGCTTTCAGTGAGTCATAATCACTGATCACAGTCACCATAATATAATAATTTGAGCCCATTAAAATGATGAGGCATGAATATGTGTAGGTAAACAAAGATATCATCTCCAGGGACCAACTCAAAGCACATTTATCAATATAAGCATAATACCCACAATACTTAATCTCTACTTGTTTCCAAATACTCTCTATCCAAGTAACAAAGACAGGTACTTCTATTCAAGAACTACCTACACTGAATTAGTGAATGGGTAGTTACAAAGCACTAACGTTCTCACTGACACAGTACAAATTTTGGAAGAATCTCAAAGACATCCAGTGCAGCATGCTTAAGTCTAATTTTCTTTGTCAAGTTTTTAACAGGGACTTTTCTTCACTATTGTACTTAGATATTATTGTGTCAGGATAGTTTTATAAAGGAATAAATTCTTCATATTTACTATTTTATCATTCTGTAAACATATAACAGATTTCATAAAGATATGAAAGATGGGAATCAAAGAAAATTGTCACCACTTATAGTCATCAAAAATTTTCTTTAAAGAGCATCATTAAATTTCAGTATGGAATGTCTTTTTTTTTTTTTAAAGATTTTATTTATTTATTTCAGAGAGAGAGAGAATGAGAGATAGAAAGCACGAGAGGGAAGAGGGTCAGAGGGAGAAGCAGACTCCCTGCTGAGCAGAGAGCCCGATGTGGGACTCGATCCCGGGACTCCAGGATCATGACCTGAGCCGAAGGCAGTCGCTTAACCAACTGAGCCACCCAGGCGCCCTGGAATGTCTTTAAAAGCTCTGGACTTTGAGAGGAAAGCTAGTCTCATATAAATATACAAAAATTAAAGAATATCTTCCATTAATACACATACTTGTAAATATAGGCATACCTCAAAGATTGCAGGTTTGGTTCCAGAACACAATAAAGTGAATATCTCAATAAAATGAGTCAAATGAATTTTTTGGTTTCATAATGGGTATAAAGTTATGTTTACACTAAACTGTAGTCTATTAAGTGTGCAATAGCATTATATAAAAATTTATATACCTTAATTTAAATATACTTTATTGTTAAAGAATGCTTACCATCATCTTAGCTTTCAGTGAGTCATAATCACTGATCACAGTCACCATAATATAATAATAATGAAAAAGTTTAAAATATTGTCAGAATTACCAAAATGGGACACAGAGTCACAAAGCGAGCAAATACTATTGGAAAAAATGCCAAAATGTGACACAGGGTTGCCACAAACCTTCAATTTGTAAAAAAAAAAAAAAAAAAATTACAGTATCCGTGAAGCACAATAAAACAAAATACAATAAAAAGAGGTATGCCAGTAGGTTAAAAGGAATATTTGTCTTAACAAACACAAAATATGCATGTGAAAGAAAATCTAAAATAAGATAACAATTCAGGGGTGCCTGGGTGGCTCAGTCAGTTAAGCATCTGCCTTCGGCTCAGGTCATGATCCCAGGGTCATGGGATCGAGTCCCGCATCGGGCTCCTTGCTCAGCGGGGAGTCTGCTTCTCCCTTGCCTGCCGCTCCCCCTGCTTGTGCTCTAGCTCTCTCTCACTCTCTCTTTCTCTCTCTAACTCTCAGATAAATAAAATATTTTTAAAAAGATAATAATTCAATCTGCAAATATACAGATATGAAAACCAAACACCAAGATAAAAATGTAAACTTTTAATTAACATGCTTTATATCATATAGATAAATTGTGTGGTGTATTTTGGTTTTGCTCATATTTTATTTCAGGCTGCATCTACACAATCAAATTAGTTTAATCATGTTTACTCTTTAGTTTATCCTTTTTCATAGTTCTTTGAGATGTAGGCTTAGGTTGTTTACTTGAGATCTTTTTTTAAGATTTTATTTGTGTGCGTGAGCGAGAGAGAGGGAGAGAGCATGAGCAGGAGTGAGGGAAGGGGCAGAGGGAGAGAGACAAGCGGACTCCCGGCTAAGCAGGGATCCTGATGCAGGACTCCATCCCAGGACCCTGAGATCATGAGCTGAGCTGAAGGCAGATGCTTAACCGACTGAGCCACCCAGGCACCCTGAGATCTTTCTTTTTCAATGTAGATATTTTTTTTTAGAGATTTTATTTATTTGACGGAGAACCAGAGAGGGGACACAAGCAGGGGGAGTGGGAGAGGGAGAAGCAGGCTTCCCACTGTGCAAGGAGCCGGATGCGGGGCTCTATCCCAGGACCCTGGGATCATGACCTGAGCTGAAGGCAGACGCTTAAGGACTGAGTCACCCAGGTACCCCAATGTAGATGTTTTCACTATAAACTTCCCTGTTAGTACTGCTTCTGCCATATCCCATAAGTTTTAATATGTTATGTTTTGTTTTCATTTTTCTCCAGATATTTTTATATTTCTCTTTTAATGTTTTCTTTGGCTCACTGGCTGTGCAAAACTGTGTTGTTTGATTTCCACATATTTATGAATTTTCTAGTTTTCTTTCTGCTATTTTTTATTTTTTAATTAAGAAAATTTTCATTATGTACATGACCATGTCTGCAACTGATTTCTAGTTTCATTCCATTGTGGTCAGAAAACATACTTGGTATTATTTCAATGTTCTTAAATTTATTAAGACTTGCTTTGTAACCTAACACGTGATCTATTCTGGAGAATGTTTCATGGGTGCTTGAGAAGAATGTATATTCTGTTGTTGGGTTAAAAATTCTGTATATGTCTGTTAGGTCCATGGTGTTATTCAAATCCACTATTTTTTTTTTTTTTGATTCTCTATCTGGTTGATCTATCCAGTAGTAAAAGTAGGGTATTACAGTCTCCTACCTTTACTGTTTTGTTCATTTCTCCTTTCTGCCAATGTCTGTTTTCTATATTTAAGTGCTCTGATGTGGGATGCATATATATTTATAATTGTTATATCTTCCTGATGGAGTGATCCTTTTATCATTATATAGCATTCTTTATTTTTTTCTGACAGCTTTTGACTTAAAATCTATTTTGTCTGATATAAGTATAGCAACTTTTGCTCTCTTTTCATTACTATTTGCATGGAATATTTTTTTCCATCCCTTTACTTTCACCTGTATGTGTCCTTAAATCCAAAGTGAGTCTCTTGTAGACAGCGTATACTTAGATCTTGTATTTTATTCATTCAGCAACTTTACTTCATTTGAGTTTAATTCATTTATATTTAAAGTAATTATTTATAGGGTAGGATTTACTACTGCCATTTGAAAAACTGTTTTTTGTTTGTTTTATAGTTCTTTTATCCCTCTTTTTCTCTTTTGCTGTCTTTCTTTGTGCTAGAAACTTGAGTAAACATTTCTCTAAAGACACACAAATGTCCAATAGGTATATGAAAAGATGCTCAATGTCACTAATCATCAGGGAAATGCAAATTAAAACCACAGTGAGATCACCTCATATCTATTATAATAGCTGTGATAAAAAAGTAAAAGATAAATGTTGGTGAGGATGTGAAAAAATTGAAACCCTTATACACTGTTGGTGGGAATGGGAAATAATGCAGCCTCTATGGAAAATAGTATGGAAGTCACTCAAAAAATTAAAAACAGAACAACAATATGATAGAGCAATCTCACTTCTGAGTATTTATTGAACAGAATTGAAATCAGGATCTTGAAGAGAAATTAGTAGTCCATGTTCATTGTATTATTCACAATAGCCAAGATGTGGAAACAACCAAAAGGTCCATAGAAAGATAAGTGAATAAAGAAATGTGATATATACATACAATGGGGTATTATTCAACCTTAAGAAAGATCCTGCCATATGCAACAACATGGAGGAAACTTGAAGGCGTTTTCCTAGGTGAAATACGCTAGTCACAGAAGGACAAGGACTGCATGATTACACTTATATGTGGCATCTAAAATAGTTAATTTCATAGAAGCAAAGAAGAGAATGGTGGTTATCAGGGGCTAGGTAGGAGGATGGGGATATGGGGAGTTGCGCTAAACAACATGTATAAATTTTGGTTATGCAAGATGAATAAACTCCAGTGATCTGATGTATAACATTGTGCTTATAGATAACAATACTTTTGATCACAATTGGTTAAGAAGGTAGATCTGATGTTAAGTGTTCTTGCCAAAATAAAAAAAAAGAAGTATCATGTTTGTTGTTTCATTTTTTATTAATGTCATGATTGACTAAACCAACTGAGCAACCTGTTCAGTCATTTTATAACAGTCAACTTACTTTTTGATGTTTTTAATAGATGATTTTTTTCCTGCATCTATCGAAAGGATCATATGGTTCTTATCCTTTCCTTTATTAATGTGGTGTATCACATTGATTGGTTTGCATATATTGACCCACTCTTGAAGCCCAGGAATAAATCCCACTTGATCGTGGTGAATGATTTTTTAATGTACGGTTGGATTTGATTTACTAATATTTAATAGAAGAATTTTTTAAACATTGTTTGTCCTTCATTTTCACCTTCAATTTCAAATTAGAAATTTCATTTCTAATTACTGATAATATTTTATCAATAATGAGTTTATTACAAGAAACTAATTATAAGCTACATTCTACAATCCCTTTCAAAAGAATGTGTTTCCTTTAGGAAACTACATCAAGAAAATTAGCTCCCTCTTCTGCAGTATTTTTAATTTCTGCCATACGAGACTTTTGTTTTAGGATGTTGAGTGTGTGCTTACCAAATTTATCAGCTAAAAATTGTGTAGCTAGAGTATGATTTTCTGGTTAGTGTGGCAGATGTCAAATTTATTTAATTTCCAATTACACTTATTTATATAATTTGTGTTTCAATGTCTATTACTGCATAAGGGACTTGAATGAATTTAAATCTAAATTTTCAGTTTTTCTACTCTAACCATTTGCATGTATTAATTTATATCATTTGAAAGACTTTTAATTGCTGGTTTGTATAAAAGTATCCCATATAAAAACCGATACACTGAACTAAATTTGGATTTCAGAATCAGGTTCTAGTGGACTTTTGAAAGTACCTGTGTATTGTGTAAGACTGATGAATCACAGACCTGTACCCCTGAAACAAATAATGCATTATATGTTAATAATAGAAAATTAATTAAAATTTAAAAAATAAAAATAAATAAAATTGATTCAGTGACAAAAAAAAAGTACCTGTCAGTTTTTAGAGATCACAGGACATGCCATGTTTTTTGCATTTTGTGAAAGAATATACTGGTAGAGCATCTTGTACATTTTAGGTTATAATTGGGCTCAAACAGACTGTTGTGAAGTAGATAATTAAGAAATTATCTGGGGATATTATGGAAATACAAAGTTTACCAATATCACTTAGTTCCCAAGCCTAATTTTCTTCTGAATAAAGCTGGCTGGGGCGCCTGGGTGGCTCAGTCGTTAAGTGTCTGCCTTCAGCTCAGGTCATGATCCCAGGGTCCTGGGATCAAGCCCCATACTGGGCTTCCTGCTCCACAGGAAGCCTGCTTCTCCCTCTCCCACTCCCCCTGCTTGTGTTCTCTCTCTTGCTGTGTCTCTCTCTGTCAAATAAATAAATAAAATATTTTTTAAAAAGCTGGCTAAGCTCACTCATTTATATCATTTGCAGACATCTCTCTCAGCAGTAGATTGAAGTGTGATATAATAACAAAACAGTGTGGCTGCTTACATAAAAACTGATTTCACAATATTTTTAAAGATTATTTTTTGAGTGGCAAAAAACAGTTACATTGAGTAGATAACAAAAGCCAAGGTGAGACCGTTTACATTTTCCACTTTTGATAACTTTAAAACCTTGAACCACACTTACTTATTTTTAATGGTCTTCATGTGAATGGGGTTTTCAAACTGTATCAGAGAATCATACTATCATAAATGGCACAGCTCGTGAGCAAAAATCCTGTAAGGAATCCCAATCTTTTCATTCCTCTCCATCCTTTGGCCTCAAAGAAGTTTTCATTGTAGATGTAATTTTCTATTTCCATGCTGTGGAAGCCCCCAAGAATGAACTCATTATCTGTAGTTGTTGAATTTTACATTATATTAGGGAAGGGGAGCATAGGGAGCACTTTGTCACGGAGCATTGTCTACAACTGGTTCTCTTCTTTCCCACTGCTTGACACTGACAGTAAAATTACTTCTAGTTAAATAATGAACTTCTTGAACAAAAAAACAACCATCTTCTGATTACAATTTCTATAAAGATACAGTCACATCTGATGAATTCCCTTGTATAATGTTATCAGGTAAGTCAATTTTACTTTCTGGAAGTAAATTCACATAGGACCTCTAATTCAGTTGTACATATTTGTTTTTGAACCAAAAGCATTTGAGTATTTATGTTTAATTTAATGGATCACAACTGCCTGTTATTCCCCTTTTCCATCTTTCTGTGTTAGGTAAAGCCACTCCTCCAAAAGCCACTAGCGCTGACCTCCAAAATGTTCACCACAAAACAGAAATATAAAAGTAGTAAAAGTTGTTCCCAACAAATCTTGCCAAATAATGTTCAAGAAGAATGACATATCAATCTGCCTCAAATAAATGCAGTACCTGATAAATACAGTGTGTAAACTGCCTAGCACATATAAGCTGTGTTCATATAGATGTTTATCCGCAGGCTTAGCACCCCCCCCCAATGTATATTAAACAGTGCTGACAGGCACCCATTGATGTAACTAAATATTTTTTTAATCCTAAAAAATTCCTGGTAATCATCTCAGAGGAAAAATATATGATATGACTACAGGTCTGACAGGAGAAAATCTGACTTTTCTGAAGAAAAGTTATAATTAGAACTACAGTGTTCATCTTTTGGTGAAAGAAGCTGATCTCAATCACCATCAATATGTGTAAGTCTCACTTGAGCATAAGTGGGATAGGTATAATTCTGCTGTGTCTTACACTGTGATCTGTCCATCTGTAGGTAGTTACAGAAACTAGAGTTGGGCCAGGCATAAGGTCTTGATGTCAGACTCCTGTGACTATAAAGATGCTTCCTGAATCTGATTTGAAATTTTGTAATAGGTTTTATTGTAAATACATGGCTCCATTTTCATAACCTGCATTTACATGTGTCCCATAAATGATTTTTCAAAATTATCTACAGAACACCAATTTTCATGAATTGTAGTCAATCAAAAAGAAAATCACAACTTCCTTCAGTAGTCTTAGAACTACAAATACAGAGTCTGTTGTCCTCCTTACTAAAATATTCAGATTCAGCCCGGGTGCAAAATTTGGTCTGTTGAAATTTCTTCAGCTTATTTGTGTAACTATGCTATATTGCAGGTACCCAGCAAAATAATACCATTGCTTTTATAGCATTAAGTTTCCTAAGTCAGCAAACCAGAAAGGCCACATCAAATTTATTGCGGATATACATACAAAGCTTCAGTTTTCCACACAAATCAGCAAAAGAGGTGTTCATAAAACTGCAATTTAAAAAAAAAACTACATTGTATATTCTTCCCCTTTCTCTTCTTTCTAGGGAAGTTCAAAGTATATCTAATATACACAGTAATATCTAATTCAGATTCCACTCATTTTTAATTTTTGTAATTCCAGCAAGAGCCAGGTATTATGTTTAAATTCTGCAATATTTCCCTTTTTGGTATTTATTTAAAAGGAGATGTTTTCAACTAGCATTTAGCATTATATACCACCTATTATATAAATGAATATTATATATATTATTACAATTATATTTATACATTAAAATAAATCTAAGGGCCTTAATTAAAAATTAAAGTTTCAATTTTGAATAGTTCTAAGTACTGGTAGTACTTGAAATTATTTAAATGGCATTTCAAAGAGGTCCTCCATTATCTCAACTTTTCAGAAACTGAGGATGGCTTTCCAGTTAGTCTGAATAAGGAAGGCTGAATTAATATTAATTTTCTTTGGAGAATCTAGTGGTTGATCAGAAGACAAAGTTTGGATCCAAAGTGTCTGAAGGCAATCACTGACTTGACATCTATAAATTCTGACTTCTTAGGCAAGTGGCTTAACACATCTGTGCTTCAACTTCCTCATCTGTGAAAATTGGAATAATAAAGATAGTACCTATGCCATAGAATTACAACTATTAAATGAGTTAACATTTTTAAGTCCTTGACACATAGTAATTACACATTTTTTTTCAAATTAAAAGCTAAAATTCACTTATTGGTTTGCTTTAATTTCCTTTAGACTTGCACAAAATTAAGTCAACAATGCTTATCTGTAACCACTCCTTAGGCTTTTGATGTAATCTCCACAATATGGCAATTGTTATGGTTTTAGGGAGGACCCATTTCATTGCTATGTATTAATTTATGTTTTAAATCTCATGTATTATTAGAAAAATAACATAGAATTAGCACATTAAAAAAAGGGTGGGGCAGGTAAAGCCCAAGCTTGTGTGCTAAGGAAGGTCACTTGGAGCCACCACCATGTGTCTCTATCACATGGAGATCGTGGGCTACCAAACTGTAAATCTATGAGTTAGGAGCCATGTGACTCCTACCATTACGTGGCAGTCACGTGAGCACCGCACTACCCAATCACCATTGGTCACCTATATCCTCTGGTCTCGTGAGGCTCAGCTTTCTCCGTCACATGAAAATCCACTGCTCCTAAACCCTGAAGTCACTTGGATCTTTCTGTCATGTGGACCCTGCCAGTGAAGGCCGTGGAAGTCAGGTAGACCCCCGACAGCTGTGGGTTACACGGATCCTGCAGTCACGTGATCCCCCTATGTCCCCTACGGTCGTGTGCGAGTGTGCTTTTCAGTGTGTGGAGTCTCCTGAAATGTGGCTTAACTTAGCTTTGTACGAAGTCAGACCTATACAAAGGGAAGACCTTTAGAACTGTGGTCTGCACCCTGGAAAAGGGAGAAATTTCCCGAAACTCGGGTTCAGATCCCATCCTTTCCATCAACTTATATCCTGCCGCGGTAAGCGGCACTCGGGGGGGTTGGGGACCAGTAAATACTGGATATTTACTCAGAATTGGCATGAGAGGATGCGGCAGAGGTTCATGTACTTCTCTCAATGGTCAGTCTCTAGAAACGCGGTGGGACCCCATTCCTATTCCTCTTCCGCACCCCCACACTAACGCCCTATTCGATTATCACCCTGCCGTATTAGCTGTCTGTATTGGACTCCTCTGCCATCTATGAGTTAGGAGCCGTGCTGTTATCAGACACCAGAGACCTCTTAGATGCCAATTTTTTTTAAGATTTTATTTATTTCTTTGACAGAGAGAGATAGCGAGAGAGGGAACACAAGCGGAGGGGGAGGGGGGAGAGGGAGAAGCAGGCTCCCTGCTGAGCTGAGAGC
>NW_027397186.1:703813-725950 GCF_003265705.2 Callorhinus ursinus | reverse complement strand
ATGCCAATTTGGTTTTTTTTAAAGATTTTATTTATTTCTTTGAAAGACAGAGCGAGAGAGGGAACACAAGCGGGGGGGAGGGGGAGAGGGAGAAGCAGGCTCCCTGCTGAGCTGAGAGCCCAATGCGGAGACTCCATCCCAGGACCCTGAGATCATGACCTGAGCCGAAGGCAGACGCTTAACAACTGAGCCACCCAGGCGCCTCTAGATGCCAATTTGTACAAACAATTCCAAATCTGATCTTAATTTCTCTTTCTTCTTTGATTTTGTATAGAGAGGGAAGAAGAGAGACTTTTTTAAAGAACTGGATATTTTTTCAATAAAAGTGAAAGTTCAGCTATACTCAAAGAATATTTTTAAGTGTGACAGTAGCCATTATATGAAGTTTTAGAATGTTTTTCTTAGATTTACTTTGTAGTTCAACAGTTTTTCAAAGTGCACATTGGGTGCATATATTTTTGTGCTAGGGATTTCTAAATGGCTTAAACTAATCCAACCAGACACTATTAGCTTCTGATTTTCCTCCTGATTTTCTAACCATTGCTTCTTAGAATCCTTGAAAATTCTCCCTTCCTCCTGTTCTTCATATGGAAAAAATAGTAAATTTATTTAAGAGAAACATATTAAGTAAAATTATGGGTGATACATTTCATAAAGATCACATAGATGGTAGAGAATGAGTAAAATTCAGCAAATAAAGGATTGTGTTTATGTTTGTGGGGTTTTGAAATATTGTTTGATAGACAAAGAATATTGTCATGTGTAATATTTTTATTATATGATATCCATTTTACCTTTTCTCTCATTTCAGCACTTCCAGGTTTGATATACAAAACACTATGTCTGAAAGACACCAACAACAAACATATGTTCTTCCATCAGAGAAATTTGGGACATACAGAAATGAAGGTAAAAGGATTTTTATATTATCATATTTTTAAGATAACTATGCTAATATGCAATTTGAATATCAAAGAGAGAGGTAGTGTCTTAGTCCATTCAGGCTGCTTTAACAGAACATCATGGAATTTACAACTGAGAGTTTCCAAGTGAGCCAATTCACAGAATATTTCACAGACCATATCTTTTTGCTATTGTAAATGATATATTCACAATGAAATATTATTTTCTATTTGTACAATTCTTTTGTATATATTAGTATTACATCCAATAAATTGGTTAATCTCTATTCTTATAATTTTCTGTAGATTCTCTGGAATTTTTTATGAAGACAGTTTTGTTTCTTCACTCTTACACACTTATTAATTTATGTATATATGTATGCATTTATTTATTTTGGTTAACTGCACTCATTCTCTGCCTAGGAGACTCAGTCAGATGTTGAACAGAACTGATTATATGAGGGGTGCCTGTGTGGCTTAGTTGGTTGAGCGTCTGACTCTTGATTTTGGCTCAGGTCATGATCTAAGGGTTGTGAGTTTGAGCCCCATGTTGGGCTTTGTGCTCAGTGCAGAGTCTGCTTGAGATTCTTTCCTTCTCTCTCTGTCCCGCCCCCCACTCATGCTCTCTCTCTCTCTCTTAAATAAATAAATTCTTTTTTTAAAAGAACTGATTATATGAGTCATCCTTGCCTCTTCTGGTTAAAATGGAATGCTTTTAATGTTTCACAATTATGTATGGTGTTTGTTGTCTTTTTAAAAAAATGCATGTTATCAGTTTAAAGAAATAGCTCTCTATTCTTGGTTAGCTGAGAGTTGTTGTTTAATCTTGATTGGTTATTAAGTTTTATTTATGTCCTTTTCTTATGAAATCTTTGTGATGATTATCATTTTCCTGCTTCTTTATCTTATTAACTTAATGGATTACATTATGGATCTCCTAATGTTAAACCACACTGCAAGTTTGGGATAAACACAACTTTGTTATGTTGTATTATCTGTTTTACCCATTGCTGGATTTGGTTTGCTAATTTCCAATTTTTTGCATTTCTATAACTAAGATTGAACAAAAATTTTGCCTTTTAATGCATTATTTGTCAAGAATCCTCTTTATATTAAAAAGGAAAACCCTTATATTATTATTTTCTATTTCTTCAATTTAAAAGAATATTTTATGACACATGAAAATTATTTGAAATTCTCGTGTCTGTGGCCATACTTAAAGTTTTACTGGAACAGAGCCATGTTATATGTATAGCAGCCTTTGGTTGACAACAACAGATTTGAATAGCTCTTGATAGAGCTATTCTCAGGTGTGGGGATTGATTTTCCAAACATTCAAATATGTAAAAGCCATTCTCACCTTGCAGGGCCCACAAAAACAGGCCGCAGGAGCGGTTTGGTCCATGGGCCATAGTTTGCCAGTTCCCTGCTCTATGCTAATGGAATCACTAGGTCTCCAAAATAGCACTGAGTGGAAGGTCAGCAAATGAGATGGAAATCATTCCTAGGCTCTCCTGGCAAGCATAAACCAAAAACTGACACTTTAACACAGTTTTCAGTCTTGGTTGCACACTGCAGTCATGTGGACAGTTTAAAAAATGTAGTTGCCTAGTCTGATTCCAATTCTGCTTTAATTGTTGCAGGTATACCCTGGTGCTAGAATTTTTTCCTTTTTTTATAATTTCTTTTTCTCAAATTTTTATTTAAATTCTAGTTAGTTAACATATAGTGTAATACTGGTTTCAGGAGTACAATTTAGTGATTCATGACTTACATATTACACCCATGGCTCATCATAAAAAGTGCCCTCCTTAATACCCATCGCCCATTTAGCCCATTCCCCATCCACCTCCCTCCATCATCCCTGTTTGTTCTCTATCATTAAGAATCTCTTATCGTTTGTTTTCCCCTCTATTTTTCCCTTATGTTCATCTGTTTGTTTCTTAAATTCCACATAGGAGTAAAATAATATCATGTTTGTCTTTTTCTGACTGACTTCTTTCACCTAACATAATGCACTCTAGCTCTATCCACATCATTGCAAATGGCAAGATTTCATTCTTTTTGATGGCTGAGTAATATTCCACCCTATGTATATACCACTTTTTCTTTATCCATTCATCAGTTGATGGACATTTGGGCTCTTTCCATAGTTTAGCTATTGTAGATAATGCTGCTACAAGCATAGGGGTTCACGTGCCCCTTCAAATCAGTATTCTTGTATCCTTTGGGTAAATACCTAGTGGTGCATTTGCTGTATCTTAGGGTAGGTCTATTTTAACTTTCTGAGAAACCTCCACACTGTTTTCCACAGTGGCTGCACCTCTGTTTATATTCCCACCAACTGTGTAAGAGGGTCCCCTTTTCTCCACATCTTCGCCAACATCTATTGTTTCCTGTGTTTTTAATTTTAGCCATTCTGTTGGGTTGAGGTGGTATCTCATCGTGGTTTTGATTTGTATTTCCTTGATAATGAGTGATGTTGAGTATCTTTTCATGTGTCTAATGGCTATCTGGGTGTCATCTTTGGAAAAATGTCTATTCATGTCTTCTCATTTCTAAACTGGATTATTTGTTTTTTGGGTGTTGAGTTTGAGAAGTTCTTTATAGATTTTAGATACTAATCCTTTGTCAGATATGTCATATTATAAATATCTTCTACAATTCCATAAGTTGCCTTTTAGTTTTGTTGATTGTTTCCTTCATTGTGTGAAATTTTTTATCTTGATGAAGTCCCAACAGTTCATTTTTGGTTTTGTTTCCCCTGCCTCTAGAGTCGTGTCTAGTAGAGTCATGTCTAGTAACAAGTTGCTACAGCCGAGGTAAAAGAGGTTGCTCCTTGTGTGCTCCTCTAGGATTTTGATGCTTTCCTGTCTCATGTTTAGGTCTTTCATTCATTTTGAATTTATATTTGTGTATGGTGTAAGAAAGTGTTCCGGTTTCATGCTTCTGCATGCTGCTGTCCAGTTTTCCCAGCACCATTTGAAGAAACTATTTTTTTCAATTGGATGTTCTTTCCTGCTTTGTCAAAGACTAGTTGACCCTATAGTTGTATGTCCATTTCTGGGTTTTCTATTCTGTTCCATTGGTCTATGTGTCTGGTTTTGTGCCAGTACCATACTGTCTTGATGGCTACAGCTTGAATTCCGGAATTTTGATGCCACCAGCTTTGGTTTTCTTTTTCACAATTCCTTTGGCTATTCGGGGTCTTTCGTGGATCCATACAAATTTGAGGATAGTTTGTTCTAGGTTTTTGAAAGATGTTGTTGGTATTTTGCTAGGGATTGCATTGTATGTGTAGATTTCCTTGGGTAATATAGACATTTTAACAATATTTGTTCTTCCAATCCATGAACATGAAATGTTTTTCCATTTCTTTGTGTCTTTTTCAATTTCTTTCTTAAGTGTTCTATATTTTTCAGTGTACAGACCTTTTACCTCTTTGGTTAGGTTTATTCCTAGGTATCTTATTGTTTGGGGTGCAATCGTAAATGGGATTGATTCCTTAATTTCTCTTTCTGCTGCTTCATTATTGGTGCATAGAAATGCAACAGATTTCTGTACATTGATTTTATATCCTGTGACTTTGCTGAATATATGTATTAGTTCTACCAGTTTTTTGGGTTTTCTACATAGAGTATCATGTTGTCTGCGAAGAGTGAAATTTGATTTCTTCCTTGCTAATTTGGATTCCTTTTATTTCTTTTTGTTGTCTGATTGTTGAGGCTAAGACTTCCAGTACTATGTTAAATAGTAATGGTGAGAGTGGACATCCCCGTCTTGTTCATGACCCTAGAGGAAAAGCTCTCAGTTTTTCCCCGTTGAGGTTGGTAATAGCTGTGTCTTTAATATATGGCCCTTATGATGTTGAGGTATACCTACTTTGTTGAGTGTTTTTATCAAGAATGGATGTTGTACTTTGTCAAGTGCTTTTTCTGTATCTAATAAGATCATACAGTTCTTATCCTTTCTTTTATTAATGTGGTGTATCACATTGATTGATTTGTGAATATTGAACCACCCCTGAAGCCCAGGAATAAATCCCACTTGATAGTGGTGAATAATTCTTTTAATGTACTGTTGGATTCAATTTGCTAGTTGAGAATTTTTGCACCCATATTCATCAGGGATATTGGCCTATAATTCTCTTTTTTAGTGGGGTCTTTGGTTTTGGAATCAAGGTAATGCTGGCCTTGTAGAATGAGTTTAGAAGTTTTTCTTCCATCTATTTTTTGGAACAGTTTAAGAAGAATAGGTATTAACTCTTCTTTAAATGCCTGGTAGAATTCCCTGGGAAGCCATCTGGCCCTGGACTTTTGTTTGTTGGGAGATTTTTGATTACTGATTCCATTTCTTTGCTGGTTATGGGTCTGTTCAAATTTTCTATTTCTTTCTGTTTCAGTGTTTGTAGTTTGTATGTTTCTAGAAATTTGTCCATTTCTTCCAGATTGCCCAGTTTGTTGGCATACAATTTTTTATATTCTCTTATAATTTTTGCATTTCTCTGGTGTGGTTGTGATCTCTCCTCTTTCTCTCATGATTTTATTTGGGTGCTTTCTCTTTTCTTTTTGGTAAGTCTGGCTAGGAGCTTATCTATTTTATTAATTCTTTCAAAGAACTAGCTCTTAGTTTTGTTGATCTGTTCTACTGTGGGTTTTTGCTTTGTTTTGTTTTTATATCATTTATTTCTGCTCTAATCTATTATTTCCCTTCTTCTGTTGGCTTTAGGTTTCATTTGCTGTTTCTTTTCTAGCTCCTTTAGGTGTAAGGTTAGGTTGTGTATCTGAGACTTTTTTTACTTCTTGAGATAGGCCTGTATTGCAATATTCTTCCCTCTTAGGACTGCCTTTGCTGCATCCCAAAGGTTTTGAACTGTTGTGTTTTCATTTTCACTTGCTTCCATGTATTTTTTAAATTTTTTTCTTTAATTTCCTGGTTAACTCGTGCATTCTTTACCAAGACGTTTTTAACCTCCATGTATTTGTAGTCTTTCCAAATTTTTTTCTTGTGGTTGACTTCAAGTTTCATAGCATTGTGGTCTGAAAATATGCATGCTATTATCTTGAACTTTTTGTATTTTTTGAGGCTTGATTTGTGACCCAGTATGTGATCTATTCTGGAGATTGTTTCATGTAGACTCTAAAAGAATGTGTATTCTGCTGCTTTAGGATGAAATGTTCTGAATAAATCTATTAAGTCGATCCAGTCCAATGTATCATTCAAAACCATTGTTTCCTTGCTGATTTTCTGCTTAGATGATATGTCCATTGCTATAAGTGGGGTGTTAAAGTATTGTATTATTATCAATGAGTTTCTTTATGATTGTTATTAACTGATTTATACATTTGGCTGCTCCTGAGTTGGGAGCATAACTATTTGCACTTGTTAGATCTTCTGGATAGACAGACCCCTTAATTATGATATAATGCCCTTCTGCATCTCTAGGTATAGTCTTTGGTTTATTTTTTTTAAGATTTTATTTATTTATTTGCTAGAGAGAGAGAGCATAGGGGAGAGAGAGTGAGCAAGAGTACAAGCAGGAGGAGCTGCAGGCAGAGGGAGAAGCAGGCTCCCTACTGAGCAAGGAGTCCAATGTGGGACTCGATCGTGACCAGAACTGAAGGCAGCCGCTAAACTGACTGAACCACCCAGGCGTCTCTAGTCTTTGATTTAAAATCTAGTTTTTATGGTATAATTGTGGATACTCAAGCTTTATTTTGATGTCTATAAGCATAATAGGTGGTTCTCCATCCCCTTTCAATCTGCAGATGTCTTTAGGTCTAAAACAAGTGTCCTGTAGGCAGCAGATAGATGGGGCTTTTTTTTTTTTTATCCATTCTGATACCCTGTGGTTCTCCATCCCCTTTCAATCTGCAGATGTCTTTAGGTCTAAAACGAGTCTCCTGTAGGCAGCAGATAGATGGGGCTTTTTTTTTTTATCCATTCTGATACCCTGTCTTTTGATTGAAGCATTTAGTACATTTACATTCAGAATGATTATTGAAAGATATAAATTTAGTGCCATTGTGTTACCTATAAAGTTGATATTTCTGGTGATGTTCTCTGTTCCTTTCTAGTCCTTGTTGCTTCTGGTCTTTTTTTCCCCACTCAGAGTCACCTTTAGTATTTCTTGCAAGGCTGGTTTAGTGGTCTTGAATTCCTTTAGTTTTTGTTTATCTGAGAAACTCTTTATCTCTCCTTCTATTCTGAATGACAGTCTTTCCAGATAAAGTATTCTTGGCTACATATTTTTCCCATTCAGCATGTTGAATATATCATGCCACTCACTCTGGCCTGCCAAATTTCTGTGGACAGTTCTGCTGCAACCTGATCTGTCTTTCCCTTGCAGGTTAAGGACTTTTTTCCCTTGCTGCTTTCAGCATTCTTTCCTTGTCTGTGTAGTTTGTGAGTTTGACTATGATAGGTCTTAGTGATGGCCAGCTTTTGTTGAATTTAATGGGAGTTCTCTGTGCTTGGATTTCAATGTCTATGTCCTTACTCAGATTAGAAGTTTTCAGGTGTAATTTGCTCAAATAAACCTTCTGTCCCTTTCTCTCTCTCTTCGTCTTCTGAGATTCCTATGATATGAATGTTATTAACCTTTAAGGAGTTGCTGAGTTTCCTACATCTACATTTGTGATCCAATACCTTTCTTTCCCTCTTCTTTTCAGCTTCATTATTTTCCATCATTTTATCTTCTATATTACTGATTTATTCCACCACTTCATCCAACCTCATTGTCATGGCATCTAGTCAGGTTTGCATCTCAGTTATAGCATTTTTTATTTCAGCCTGACTAGTTTTTAGTTCTTTTATCTCTGCAGTAAGTGATCCTGTAGTGTCTTCTATGCTTTTTTCAAGCCCAGGTAATATCCTTATAATTGTTGTTTTAAATTTTGGTTCAGACATCTTACTTATATCTGTATTGATTAAATCCCTGGCTTTACTTCTTCCTGTTCTTTCTTTTGGGGTGAATTCTTCTGTCTTGTTATCTTGTCTAGGTCACTGTTTTTTGTGTGTGATTGTTAGGAAAGCCTTTATATTCCTGCTCCTGAGAATAATGGCTATATTAAGAAGAGGGCCAAAAAAAAAAAAGTCCTATATGTACTCTGCTCCAGTGTTTTAGCTGCTCCTACCCTCAGGTCAGTCCTCTGCAGAGTTTCTTTTTTGCCTGCAGTGGGGAGTGTTTGGACCTTGTCTACTGTGTGGCAAGTTTTAACTAGGTGTCTTTTGGTCGGCTTGTTAAAAGAAGCTAGATCCTATTTCCCCCAGAGCTGAAGCTTTGCAGCACTCTATGATCAGTAAACTTGGTGCTTATGAGGGGTTTGTGCTGGTCTTCTAGGGGTGGGGCCTGCTAAACTGATTCCAGAAGAACTTGCCTAGGAAAGATGCTCCTGCAGGGTGCAGGGGGGTGGGGTTTGACGTAAGTAGCTCCAGCCTCCACTGGGGGCACTGTGTTGCTCACTGAAGTCTTTCAGTGCTGATGGGTGGGGATGGGGAATGGCCTTGTCCCACTCTCTTGCCTTCGAGCAGGGAGTTTGCACCTGTCACTCTTCACAGAAGAGCAAACAATCACCCATATTGTGTCCCTGGCTTCTGTCAGATCCATGCCTTTACCCTGTCTGTGTCTGAGCTATCTGCCTGCCAGATGGCAAAGTACTCCTGTGTTTTACCTCAGGCATGCAGCTGGGTTTCAAAACTCCAAATTTTAGGAACCCACATGGCCTGGACCTGCACTGGTCCTCTGGGAGAGGGTCTCACTACACTTCCCGGTTTGCAGGTTTGTTCCAGAGAAGCGGTGACACAACCACACTGCAGTTCAGAGATTATGGTAAACTGCAGCAAAAAGTTGGCACCAAGGTTTTCTGCCCTCAGCTGGTGTCTTTGTTCCTATGCTAGGGAATAGGGCAGCATGTTGGCACTGCCAGTTCTTTTGTCCCGGAGAGGCTGTGCCACCACTCCCAAATTCACTCCAAAGAAGGGGAATTGTTTCTCCCCATGCCACCCAGGGGATCCTCAGACCACGCTGCCCACTTCTGGGTCTCTGCCCTCCTTCCACACAGGAGCACCACTAGGCATGACCCCGGTGATGGCTCAGACTTTTAAAATTTCAAACTTTGCACTCAGCTGCTTATAATAACTTGTGGTAGTCAGTCCCCCCGCCCTTTCCCCAGTTAGTGGTTTTGGAGAAGAATTTTTCTTGTGTAATCCCCTACCTGCTGCTTCTCTCTCTCTCCCCCTCTCCCTCTCCCTCCTCTCTGTGATCAAGGCTACCTCCACTTCCCAGCACCTACAGTCTTTTCTCCCCCAAATCAACTCTCTGCAGCTCCTACCTTCCACAGGTGGTCATTTTTCTACCTATAGATGTGCAGTTTTGTTCTCTCAGTCCTCAGATTGATTTCTTGGGTGTTCAGAATGATTTGATATTTATCTAGCTGTGTTCGAGGGATGAGGCAAGTTTAATGTCCCCCTACTACTTTGCCATCTTAACTCCTCCCTCTTTTTTCTATCTCCCCAAGTGGCTCTAGTATGTGAACAAGGTTCAGAACTACCTGAATGATTTAAATGATGACAGTGTAAATATTTAACAATATTTCATTTGAAAATTTTATACTTGTGGTTTTGGAATAATAATATTACATTAATAAATACATATAATATGCCAATAGTAATAAACAAGGTGCAGATGAAAGCCAAGCACCCATGAGCACAGTGCTGACTTGGCAGTGAAGCTTTCTTTGCAGGAGACAATTACAACCCAGGGTAAGGATGGAAGAGACAGAACAAACTCAACAAATCAAATGATTTGCACTAAGGGAATATTTTAAAAAAATAGAAAAAGCTGAACAGGACCTTAAGATAATATTTTCTAGAGAGATAAAAGAGTGATAAAGGAAGAAGTTATATCCATTATAAAAGAATAGAAAACTGATCAAGAAATATGGCTGATTTAACATAAAGATTCACTTTCACTTCTTCCTGAAATCTCATTAAAATAA
Source organism: Callorhinus ursinus (assembly GCF_003265705.2). Lineage (NCBI taxonomy): Eukaryota > Metazoa > Chordata > Mammalia > Carnivora > Otariidae > Callorhinus > Callorhinus ursinus. Next base: position 716,049 of record NW_027397186.1, on the reverse strand, counting down.
TATCAAAAGTATACAGATACATGTGATGGGATATTACTCAGCAATAAAAAAAGGCAAAAACCTGGGCGGATCTCAAAAACATTGTGCTGACTTAAAGAAGCCAGACACAGAGGCATACAGGGTGTATGATTCCATTTATATGAGATTCTAGAGCAGACAAAATGAATATGTAGTGACAGAATGCAGATCAAGGTTTACATGGAGATGAGAGAAAAAGAGACTAATTTGCTATGGTATATACGCATGTGGTATATGCTTTATATTTGATCAAGGTGGTGGTTAGCTCTAATCCCTGATTTTTACATATAAATAATTTGGGATCAGGATAAACTGGGTGAATAGTCCAAATTGTTGCAGCTTATTAATCAGAGAGAAGACAGGGGAATCTGATTATCAATAATAAATTATTTCTATTGTGCTGTGTAATGAATCAATAAGAGTAGTGCTTCCCCCCAAGCACCTGACAAAACCTCAACCCAGCCGTGTATACTAGTGAAGCGTGGACATGAAAGTATAAATATCTGCATTCCAATCACCCATTTTTAAACACAGTTGACATTCTTATGTTCTTTTACCTTGACTTCTTTGTGTTTATATTTATAAATCAAAACAAACTTTCACTAATATTTATTTCTGAATAATGTATTATAATGTACATTTTTTAAAATTGTGGTAAAAAACACAGAACATAAATTTACCATCATAACCATTTCTAAGTATATAGTTCAGTACTGTTAAGTATACTCACATTGTTGTGAAACCAATCTCCAGAACTTTTTCATCTTACAAAACTGAAACTATATTAAACAGCAGGTTCTCCTTGCCCTTTCCCCCAACCCCTGATAACCACCATTCTACTGTCTGTTTCTATGAATTTGACTACCTAAGATACATCATAAGAGTGGAATCATATAATATTTGTTTTATTGTGACCAGCTTATTTCATTTAGCATAATATTTTCAAGGTTCATCCATTTTGTAACATGTGACAGGATTTTCTTCCATTTTAAGCTTGAATAATGTCTTATTGTATGTATATACCAAAATTTTTTTATCCATTCATCCATCAGTGAACATTTTACCATCTACCTCTTGGTTGTTTATGAATAGTGCTATGAACATGCATATGCAAATATCTCTTTGAGACTCCACTTTCAACTCTTAATATATAACCAGGATTGGGATTGTTGGGTCATATGATAGTTTTTTTTTTTTTTGAGGAATCACCATACTATTTTCCATAAAGGCTATATTGTTTTGCATTTCCACCAACAGTGCACAAGGCTTCCAGTTCTTCACATCTTCACAAACACTTGCTCTGTTTGGGTTTTTTTGTAGCCATCTTAATAGGTGTAGGTGGTAGCTCATTGTGGTTTTTATTTATATCCCTCTGCTGATTAGTGATGTTTCCTTCTATTCCTATTTTGTCAAGTGTTTTCTTTTTTAATTATGAAAATGTGTTGAATTATGTAAAATGTTTTTCTGTATAACTGTGATTATCAGTTTGTTTTTGTCCTTCATTCTGTTAATGTAGTTTATTACATTGATTGATTTTCACATGTTGAGCTATTCTTGCATCCTATGCATAACTTGCACTTGGTCATGGTGTATAAACCTTTTAATGTGCTGTTGCATTTGGTTTGCTCATATTTTGTTGAGGATTTTGCATCATTATTCACCAGGGATATTGGCCTATAGTTTTCTTGTAGTGTCTGTCTGGCTTTGGTATAAGGGTAACGCTGGTCTCCTAGAATAAGCTTGGAAGTGTTCCTTCTTCAGTTTTTTGGACAGGTTTCATATGGCATTCATTCTTTAAATATTTGATAAAATTCTCCAGTGAAAGGCATCTGGCCCTGGGCTTTACCTTGTTGGGAGGTTTTTGATAATTGATGCACTCCCCTTACTGTCGATCTGTTCAGATTTTCTATTTCAGTTATGATTCAATCTTGGTAGCTTGTGTTTTTCTAGGAATTTATTTCTTCTAGGTTTTCCAATTTGTTGACATACAATTGTTCATAGTATACTCCTATAATACTTCCCATTTCTGTAGTATCAGTTGTATTGTCCTTCTTTCATTTCTGACTTTAGTTATTTGGATCTTTATTTTTTTCTTAGTGAATCTAACTAAAGGGTTGTCAATTTTGTTTATCTTTTCAAAACCCCAACTCTAAAGTTTTGTTGATTTTTTCTATTGTTTATCTTTTCTCTATTTCATTTATCTTTGCTCTTACTGAATTATTTCCTTCCTTCTGCTAGTTTTGCGTTTAGCTTGGCCTTTTTCTAATTTCTTGAAGTATAAAAGTATGTTGTTGATTTGGGATCTTTCATCTTTTTAATGTACACATTTAAAACTATAAACTTCCTTGTTAGCACTGCTTATGCTGCATCCCATAAGTTTTGGTATGTTTTATGTTCATTTTAATTTGTCTAGAAGTAGTTTCTAATTTCCTTTGTAATTTCTTTGGCCCATGGGTTGTTTATGAGTGTGTTGTTTAATTTCAGTACATTCATGGATTTTCCAGTTTTCCTCATACTATTGATGTCTAGTTTCATTCCATTGTGATTGGAAGAGATATTGGTATTATTTCAGTCTTCTTGAGTTTGTTAAGACTTAACGTTGTGGCCTTACATGGAGTCCTGGAGAATGTCCCATGTGCGCTTGAGAGGAATGTATGCTGTTCTTGGGGGAGTGTTTTGTATGTGTTTCTTTGGCCCAATTAATCTATACTGTTGCTTAAGTCTTCTATTTCCTTATTGATCTTCCATCTGGATGTTCTATCCATTATTGAAAGTTAGGTATTACAGTCTCCTACTATTATTGTGTTGTTGTTTATTTCCCCCTTCAATTTTATCAAAGATTCCTTCATATATTTAGGAACTCTGTAGTTTAGTGCATACATACATAAATAATTGTTATATCATCTTGCTGAATTGATCCTTTTACTATTATATAATGTCCTTCTTTGTCTTTTCTGACAGTTTTTTACTTAATGTATATTTTGTCTGGTGTTAGTATAGCCACTGCATCCCTCTTTTGGTTACCATTTGCATAGAATATCTTTTCCACCTTTTCACTTTCAGCTTATGTATGTCCTTAGATCTAAAGTTAATCTCTTGTAGAGAGCATATAGTTGGATCTTGTTTTTTCAATCCATTCAACCAATCTATGTCTTTTGATTGGGGAGATAAATGCATTTATATTTAAAGTAATAACTGATGGGAAAGGACTTACTATTGCCATTTTGTTCATTATTTTCTGTATGTCTTATAGCTTTTTTGTCCCTACTTTCTTCTCTCACTGTCTTCCTCTGTATTTAATTGATGTTTTGTAATGATATGTTTTGATTCCCTTCTCATTTGCTTTTGCATATATTCTATAGATATTTTCTTTGTGGTTATCATTGTAATTACATAAAACATCTTAAAGTTATTGGGGCGCCTGAGTGGCTCAGATGGTTAAACATCTGCCTTTGGTTTAGGTCATGATCCCGGGGTCCTGGGATTGAGCCCCACATCGGGCTCCTGGCTCAGTGGGGAGCCTGCTTCTCCCTCTTCCTCTGCCTCTCCCCCTGCTCATTCTCTCTCTCTCTTTCTGTATCTCTCTCTCTCAAATGAATAAATAAAATCTTTTTAAAAAATTATAGCATTTGTTTTAAATTGATAACAATTTAACTTCAATTGCATACAAAAACTTTACTGCTTTACACCTCCACCTCCCCTACTTTATGCTATTGAGATTGCACATTACATCTTTATATATTGTATATTCATTAACATAGATTTATAGGTTTTTAAAAATATTTCTGTCATTTAAATTCCCATTGTCATTTAATGCACCAAAATTACAATAGTACAGGTTACTATATTTGCCCATGTATTTATCTTTACTGCAGAATCTAATATTTTCATACAGCTTAGTGTTTCTGTCTAGAATTCTTTTATTTTAGCTTGGACTCCCTTTAGTATTTCTTGTAGAACAATTCTAGTGAGAATGAACTCCCTCAGCTTTTGTTTATCTGGAAAAGTTTTAATTTCTCCTTCATTTGTTAAAGGCAATTTGCCAGATACAGTATTCTTTGTTGACAGTTATTTTTTTTTTTTTACTTCAGTACTTAAAATATATCATCTCACTCCCTTCTTGCCTGAAACGTTTTGGCTGACAAATCAACTGGTAATCATATAAAAAGTTCCCTTGTACATGATGAATTGCTTTTCTCTCTTTTTTTTAAGATTTTATTTATTTATTTGACAGAGAGACACAGCGAGAGCAGGAACACAAGCAGGGGGAGTGGGAGAGGGAGAAGCAGGCTTCCCACTGAGCAGGGAGCCCGATGTGGGACTCGATCCCAGGACCCTGGGATCACGACCGAGCCGAAGGTAGACGCTTACCGACTGAGCCCCACTGGTGCCCGAATTGCTTTTCTCTTGATGCTTACAAGATTCTCTCATTGTCTTTGACTTTAGACAATTTGATAATGTAGTTTAGTGTGATTCTCTTTGAATTTATCCTAATTGGAGTTTCTTCAGCTTCTTGAGTCATCATGTCCATGTCTTTCCTCAGATTTGGGAAGTTTGGGCCATTATTTTTGCAAATAAGCTCTCTGCCCATTTTTCTTTTATTTCTGAGATTCCCCTAATGCATATATTGTTCTTCTTTATAATGCCTCATAAGTCCCATAGGTCTCCTTACTTTTCTTTATTCTTTTGTCTTTTTGCTCCTCTGACTCAGTGATTTCAAATGACCTGTCTTCATGTTCACTGATTATTTCTTCTGCCTGACCAATTCTACTGTTGAACCCCTTACAGATTTTTCAGTTGTTTTTGTATCTTGCAGCTCCAGAATTTTTGCTTTTTTTGTAGTGTTTATCATTTTGTTGATGATCTCATTTTGTTCAGACATCGTTTTCCTGTTTCATCCAGTTCTCTGTCTGTTTTCATTTTTAGCTTATTGAGCATCTTTAGGATCATTATTTTAAATTCTTTGTCAGACAGCTCACAGATCTTTTTATTTTACAGTTTCTGGAGTTTTATTTTATTCTTTTAACTGGACCATATTTCCCTGTTTCTTTGTAGGCCTTGTAAATTTTGCTGATACTTGGGCATTTGAAAAAGCAACCAACTCTGCCAGTTGTTGTGTGCGGGCTTCATGCAGGGGATGACCTTCGCTAAGGTCAACCTTGCTGGAAGCTCTAAGACCTTTCATACCTTTTCTGGTCTCTTGCTCTCCCTGGCATCTGCCTGTGAAACTGCAGTTCCAATTTCCTGCTCACCTCTGTTTTCAGCACTTTCTAAACTTTGATGCAAGCCCAGTAAGTTTTCTAATTTAAACAAGACAAATTCATCCTGGATCAGTCCCCTAACAAGCCATAATGTTAGATATATGGCCCACTCTTGTTTCCATCCCAAGGGAAGAGAAGGAATATGGGCGGCTTCCTCCCAGTTGTTCTATGGTGTGTCACAAAGGCAGAGGGGCATGAACAATCCTGCAAAACAACATGAATTTTACTACCCTTTTAGCAAAAATCCCTTCTTGGTTTTATAAGGGCTTGAAAGCTGTATTTTCTCAGTTGATCTCCAGTCTTTACAGAGGTATTCTGGTTCATATGTTGTTGTTAACTCAATGTCTCTGATGGGGAAGGAAGGCCTGTAGCTTCCTGGTCAACCATGTTGCTGACATCACTCTGTAATACACAGTTTTGTATCCTGACTTTTTTTTCTTTCACATAGTGTCATAAGGTGTCAGGAGTATTCTATCTTGTTTTTTGAGCCTACTACTTAAACTTGAATCATTTTTTTATAGAGAGAAAGAGAGCAGGAGTGGGAGGGAGGGGCAGAGGGAGAGGGAGAGAGAGAATCTTAAGCAGCGTGGAGCCTGACATGGGGCTTGATCTCACAACTCTGAGATCATGACCTGAGCCAAAATCAAGAGTCAGATACTTAACCAACTGAGCTATCCAGATGCCCCACACTTTTTAAAATAATAATACATTTTTAGCAAAAATACTGGAACTCAGAATGTAAGCCCCCTTTCAAATCAGTCTGTATGCCTGTTTCAGAGTGTAAGCTTTTTATTTTGGTTGTCTTAATCAGATAAATGTCAGATAATTTCACACTAAGGCTATCCTGTTTTATTGTTGCTACTTTATAAAATACATTAATAGCTGACCCACAATCTTCTCCCATACACCCATCTGTTTTCCTTCTCATTTTCCAGAGGACTAATAACAATGAATGCAAATAACACCCATTCATCCTTTACTAAACATCAGATGTTGTACTAAGTACTGACCTAATAATAGCTAACTTACAGTGTTTATTTGGTCACAGGCATTTCTCCAGGTGCTTTCCATGTATTTCCATATATTAACTCAATTTTCACAACTATAAGGCAAAACTGTTACTATTTTCAATTTAAGGGAAAAAAAATAAGGTGAGTTACCATGAGGTCAAAGTTACTTTCCCTGGACCATAGAATTTAGCACCAGGATTCAAACCCCCATTGATCTGACCTCTAACCCTATGCCCATAACCAATGATATATGACTCTGCGTTAGGGCTGAAATGAGCACTGGGATGGTACCCAAAGTCCAGTGGGCAATATTGGCTATGGTGTCTGGGACCAACATGACCTTAACTCTAGCCCTCTGTCCAAGAGACTCATCACTGTATGCCCTTCCCCTATATGATCTCTCTTTTCTCAGACTGTGTGGGAACTATTTCTCTGGTGTTCAGCTTGAAGATAAAGTAGCAGAGACAGACAAGTTATACATGGAAAGAAAGGACGGTTTCCAGAGAGGTGTATATTGCCAGGATGAATTCAGTTCTTCATAGACTTTTTCCATTTGTGTTTCATTCTCTTCCCAATGATCACCCTCATCTTTCTGGCCCATACATCCATCCCTTGGCCTTTTTGCTCTGTATGTCAGGTATCCATGCCCCTTCTTTCCCATCCTTGATTCGAGGGACAATCATTTCTACCCCTCTTCTGTCGATATCGGCCACTCCCTGATCCCATTGTCTTTCTATGTCAAAGAGCCTATAAAGCACAGACATATAATTATAAGTATATACTTTGGCATAGAATATTTTAAAGTGAAATGTCTGGGTCAAAGTGTAAGAATGACTTCTGAATGGTTAAGCATACTGTAGGAAATTAGATCCTCCTGCACTGTTAGTGGAGAAGTATATTGGTGTAAATATCCTTAGGAAATTGTCTCTTATAATTTAAAATATGATGTGCTTCTTCTGGGAAGCTGTAGAGCACAGAATAAAAACCTGGAACTGTCCTAAATCTCACGCCATGCTCCACTTGGTAATTTGGCTTCCACCATTAGAAATACCTTGTATAGAGAATTCTAATACTTCAAATTTGAAAATCAATTCAAATATTAAAATGCCAAGATGTAAAAAAAATTAAAGGGCATATTAAAAACAAGAAGCAAATATTGGGTGTATATATAGTATATAATACATGAAAAGAAAATGTACTTTAGGGTCCTGTTTTGTGTGGCAATGTACTTTCTAACATGATTTGAAATGCATGTATCTGTAATCTAATTATACAAATGTAAAACTGATAATATCAACACATGCCCATGCACACACACATGTTCATGCACACACTCTTGTTTTCCTCTGAGACAAGGACCATACTGCTGTCACAAAACTGAGCACTCACAGACATACATGTAGGTCCAGAACATTCTTCCTACATATACCAGGCACCCAGGAAGCTATATCAGCTGGATTTAAGGAAAACTTCTCATTTCTGCCACCAGATTGCAAAAGCCTCCCTTTCTCATGAGAGACTATGGACTCTCAGAAACAAACTGAGGGTTTTAGAGGGGAGGGGGGTGGGGGGATGAGTTAGCCAGTGACGGGTATTAAGGAGGGCATGTACTGCATGGAGCACTGGGTGTTATACGAAAACAATGAATCCTGGATCACTACATCAAAAACTAATGATGTATTGTATGGTGACTAACATAGCATAAAATAAAATTTAAAAAAAAAAAGCATCCTCAGATCAGAAAAGCAGTAGTTTTAGCATTAATCAAGAGGTGGGTAATTAGCTCTAATTCTAATTGTACACTAATAAAAAATACTAATTTTGCAAAAGACAAATTCAACACATGGTAGTTTTACAAGCAGGTTGTGAAACAGTTCTGCAGCCCATTTTTTTCTGGAATAAGTAGATGTGGGTAGAAATGATTGAGATGTATGGATTCTCAAAAGTGGCTTTGTTGATCGCAAATCTACATTGCCTGCATTCATTTAACAAATACTAATTAAGCCCCATTATATGCCAGACAGTGCCACCTCAGAGTGACTCCTAATCTGCAAACACTGTGATCCAAACAGATTTCTTCATCTAGTTCAAGACCCATATCTCCACTTGGTCCAAGGCACCTGTACCCACCCAAGCAAGAATGACTAACTCCTGCTCACAAAACATCATCCCTGGTCTGCTCACAGAAATCTGTCCTTGAGACCTGAAAGTCCACCATTAAAGGAGAATAAGCACACTAGCTAGAGGAACACTTAGGATGTGGAGGCGGACCAATAGGTGAGGACACAATTTCTGTTCCACCACTGACTTGGCTGAGAAATCCTGGGACATGTACCTAACACCTGTGAGCCTAATAATCATGATCTGGAAAGGGACTGTGGATACAATCGCTTTTGGACTTCTGTGAGGAGGTCAAAGAACTCTAGTGAGTCTGCGCAACACTGAGCCAATGTTGGTTGCCATTGGGCAAGTGGTGTTTTACTTCTCACCCTGTTCTTTCCCTACCATAGCAGGGATGCCATTACCATGTACTCGATGGCATAGCAATGATGTAGGCAGAATTCCAAACCGACACAGGAAGTAGCCATGCGAACACGCATGATGTCGTAAAGGATACTCACAACCATTTCTTCATGGGAGGATCAGTTAATACTGTGGTAGAGACTGAGGGGAAACCCAGGCAGCCTGGGTGAGAGGCACCAGCTGATTTCCGATGCTCCTGTTGTTGCCTTTGTTTTAGGCATGACAGTGAGACAAGGATCATGCTGAGAGGCAACCCTTCAGTAAGTGGATATGCGTGTGTGCACATGTGTGTGTGCATGGTCTCTCTGGCTTTTTAATCACATGCCCACTGTCCTATGAGATTCCCAAAACAAGGCTATGCTTGAGATCGCTCTTGTCTGAATCACCTTGATGAGGGAGGCCTCTGGCCCTGTTTAGACTTGGTTGGTCAGTTTGGGGATTGCTGTAGCTGTTACCTGGCTCACTTTTAACACTTTCCCCTTGACAACGTTATTTCTGAAGTAATGTCAGTTCTCAAAGATGACTCTGACGCCCCATACACACCATATGTTAACCATGGATTATTATTATTTTTAATATTTGAGTTTTTCCTTTCATTGGTGGATTTTTATGAAAATCAGTTGGTTTTCTGACATTCTCCAAAGGTCACTAATAAGGTTTCTCTTTGTTGTTGTTATTGTTGTTTAGTATCATTATGAACTCATGGCTTTTTAACATGTTGATGGGCTTCAAACCATTGTTTTGAGCAGAGGAGTTAAATGATTTGCATTATGTTCTGCTGTTGGGCTGAAAACAGACGGTAAGGGAGCAAGGATGAAAGTAGAGGGACCAGTTGGAAGGCAGTATAATCTAGGATATAGACGTTGGTGTCTTGGCCAGGGTGGTAATAATGGCGGTGGTGAAAAATGGCTAGATTCTGGATGTACTGGAGAGAGGAGACAGGAGAATTTCCTGATCAGTTGGATGTGGAGTGTGAGAGAGAGAGAGAGCACTCCAGGCTGCTTCCAAGTTTTGAGGACTGAGCCATTGGCATTTCAGGGTCAAATGCTCTACCCATGTTTAATTCCACTTCCAGTACCACACAGGGAAGGTCCCGAAGGTGGTGAGTACAGGATTATCCTGACAGCAAGGTCACATACTGAAAGCAATGACTCTCCAGAGGAATTAATCTGAGGCATGGTCGTAATCACTACATCATGGAGCAATCAGTAGTGAACAAATTTTTACTCATAAGTGTGCCCTGAGACAGCGTGGAGTAATTTAGGTACAAAATGTACAACACACAAACCGAGACAGCCTTAAATATTAGAACCCAAAAAGAAGCTGTTTTCTACCAGTCTAGGTACCTTAATCCTCCCCCCACTGCCTACTCAAACCACTAGTATTATTATCTGCTGTTACACTGTTTCATTTGAATGTGGTAAAAATAAAATACCCTTAGTGAATCCACTGTGGGAGAGAGAATTGGGACTCTTACTTCTGTAGATGCCAGAAAATTTCCAAATCTTTCCACATGGCAAATTATATATGTTAGCAGGGAGTATTTGCAGGGGGAGGGGTGGACATCAATACAACTCCTAAGAGTGAATACAGGGTGAAGTATCACCAAGACACTAAGTATACCTGTGGTTACAATATCCAAGAAAGTAGATATCAGAGCAAAGGAAATTGATAAGAGACAGAAAGAGGCATTATGTAATGATAAAAGGATCAATCCACTGGGGTGTCATAATGATCCTAAATGTGTACAGACCAAACAGATTCAAAATACATGAAGCAAAAAACTGATAGAGTTGAAAGGAGAAATAACCATATCCATAATTATAGTTGGGGCCTCCAACACCACTCCCCTGCTTTGCAAGGGATAAAATTACTAGAGACAAAACCAGCAAGGATATAAGAGATCTGAATAGCACAATAAATAGGATCTATATGAAATAAATATAGCACTCCACCCAACGACAACAAAGTACATTTGCCCCCCAATATCTATGTAATATTCATCAAGCTAGATCATCTCCTGGGCCATCAAACAAACCTCAACAAATTTTAAAAGAATTGAAATCACACAGAGTACATTCTCTGACCATAATAGACCCAAATTGGAAATCAATAATAGAAAGGAAAAAGAAGAATTCCTACACACTTGGAAATGCTAGTTGACATATTATCCCAGTTTGTCATTCAGATCCTTGTTATAGAGGAGCTGAGGTTAGGAAGAGTTGTCCCCTCAGCTGAAAGGCATTTCAGGCTGGACAAAAAGAAAGCTCACTCTGGATATTTCAAACTGAGTATTGTTGACCGCAAGGCTGGAGGGAGGGGGACAGCTTAGGAGGCTGTTACATCAGTCCCACCTGACATTAAAGCTTGAACTACACCAGCAAAGGAAGTACAGCTTGCTGATTGTTAGTGGGATCAGTTTGGTGGCTGATTGTATTTGGGAAGCATGAGAGATTGCCTCCCTGGTATTGGTGTTGTTTTTAGACAGGCCTGAGAGAAGGTACAATTCAGATGTCTTCCCTGTGTATGGCTGGTTTCCAGTCTAACCCATGGATGCACACATCTCTGTTTTGTTTTGTTTTCTATTGTTTTTTTTTAATAAATCTGCTTCCTTCTTTAAAAGGTTCAATACAGTTTTCTCCTCCTCCTCCTCCCCCAAGATTCCTACCCTGATAGTGCCATCTGTCAAATAAGGCTCTCCTATCTGGACAAGCAGAGGAGTTTCCTTTCCAGGGTTTGAGAGATTGGACCCTTAGGGCAGGTTGACACTTTGCTTGCCCTACCATGGTGTTAGCCTAAGATGTGGTGCACGGTAAGTGGACCACTGATGTGTCTTCAAACTTGTATTTTTGTTCCCCTTTTGAGAATACAACGATGGTGGTAACTCACCTCAAGGAAGAAAGAAAGTTTGGAGTTCTTTCCAAAGTAATTTTGGCAAGAGGAGCCCTCAATATGAAGATGGTGGATATGAGCCTCAGCCTTCACACCTCCAGGAGGATGATGGAAATGTGTTGATGAGGGATGTCCAGGAGGACCCCCAAGTAAGACAGTAAGTGACCAGGCAGACTGGTTTGCATGCAGCAGCCCTTGGGACTGGGCGACTCTTTCACTCTCCCTGGTCTTCTTTTTCTTCTCTCACTGGAAAACTGAAGAATGCCAGAAGGGGAATAATAGCTAAGCAATCCTAATTGTAGTCCTGGTGACAGAGAGGTGAGGGTGTATAGAAGAAGACTTTCTTAGCATTTATGGTCACCCTCCTCCTCTCCACTTCCCCTCCACAGCACTCCCTATAGCACCCGGCGCGACAAGAGGAGAGTGAAATGGCAAAATGAGGGCCATATCCATATTACTGTGTGGAGAGATAGAAAAACTCTGAAGAGAGAAATGGGGGAGAACACACAAGATGGAACCCCAGGGAGCTGGT